>NW_025778998.1:0-17551 GCF_021130785.1 Homalodisca vitripennis | reverse complement strand
TCGGCAATTATTGTAAACCCGAATTTATCTTTCTTTTTCCCCAAAATTCAAGATTCTATGTTTTTCCTTTCTTCCAATTCATTTAACTTCTTATACTCTTTAAACTTACATTCTCCAATATCATTTAACTCTTTCAAGAACTCCATTAAAATAGAAAAAATTTAAAGACGGAAAAATGAAATTTGCTAACAATCACTCGAGAAGTCGGGGAGAATTGTGAGTAAAACCGCATTCTTTTCAAGAGGTTCTTCTTTTTAATTTCTCCAAATGTACTATAAAATCATCGAGGATTTCTGGTTTAAAATCGTAGACAAATTCAACATCCAGATAATGAAAAAATACAGGTAATATCTTTTAAATAATAAACGTGTGTATTTAAACCAACAAACCTAATGTATTCTTTGAAAAGGAAAATAATTTTGTCAACGGTTCCAAGAGATAAGAAAAAATTTTTTATTCTGTTTTCAAAATTCGTAACAAATTTTGTTTTGCTTCTTGTCTCCGTATTGAAATTTCATAAGCAGGTTATTCAAATGTGTAGTTTATTTCGAAATTTCTTAGGTTTAGGTCTTTCGTACAAAATTAAATTACAACCTCTACAAACTAAATATCTTTTATCGATAATTTCTCCTCTATTAGAAACACTTGTAACAGTTGGCATTATACTCTTCCATTTAAACAGAAAGATTTTTGTTTAAATGGAGATTATGGAACTAACTCTGCGAGATATAAATTTTCAGCGCAAATGTTTGTGTTTACATTTCTACAACAGAGATAAATAGAAATAATTTCATTCTATTGTACAACTATTTAGGATATTTTGTCTATGACTACAAAGATTATTCCGGAAGAAATCGGGGATTTTTCATCGGCGAAAGAGTATATTTTTTGAAGTTTTTAGAAGGAATGAAAGAGAATAATAGAACATCATCAATTATTTGTAAAAGAAAAAATAAAATGATTGTGTCTTTGGTGTAGTGTTGTTAGTGTGCGTTTTTTGCGCTATGGGGAATCACATCACATTCAACTTCTACGGTGTCTATTGTTTAGGGGACTTGGCCCTGAAACTGCTACTGCCCCAACCAAGTTAATGGCTAGGAGCTGTAATTCGGGTCTTAGACTCTGGAATTTTTTTGTTCCCAAAGTTCTCATTTTGGCTTTGGTAACCACTGTTGTGAGAAGTTGATGGAGAGATACAATTAGGGAATTTGTTTGTCGGGTTGTTTTGTACGTGCTAAGTGTATGTTGTATTAAATGAACGATGTGAATGATGAATGTAATGAACGAATTAAGGAAGAGAAGGAATGTACGAATTAAGGAAGAGAAGGAATTAAGGAATGAGAGTGGAAAGGTGAGGAAGCAATTGGCGCGCCCCAATCCCACAGTTGTCATAACTCGGCTTGCTTGTTCTATAGTCATTACACTATGCGCCACTCGTGTAAAGACTTGTCCCCAATCACCTGAACGACACCATGTTCTTCCTCAATAAAAAGCGGCTCGCCTGAAGCTCTGGGATTTAGAACCCAGAACATCAGGCTTTGAATGGCAAGCGTCTTACACCAACTGAGCTAAGGAGAGTCTCGAAAGATATAACGCTATATTCGCTGCTATATAAAGTTGTTCAATTAGGAGTGCTATGTTTACATGTTTATTAATAATTGTATATTTCAAAAACCACTCAACCGATTTTAATGCAATTTTGGTACACCATATAGGTTAAATTACTTAACTCTTTCGACTTAACTTTATCCATAAGGGTGAAATATTCCACTAATTCTTAATATTCATAAAAAAATAAAAAAAATTATCTGGAAAAATCTGAAACTTCAAAAAACAAGCGAGTTCATACTTACAAATTTCATGAAAATAACAAAATTTTCAACAAAAAAACTACCCCAATACATCCCTTTTCTTAAAAGCTCTTATATCTCGAGAACCTATTGGAGCTTTTTTGCTGAAAATTTGGTTATATAGGATCAGTAAATATTAAAGTATTTTCTAAAATCACTAACTTCCGTGTCCAACCCTTAAGATGACCTTGTGAATATGTTTTTTGTTAATTTCATCCCCATTTTTTAAGATATTCGTTTTGAAATTAAAAATGGCAATACTTATATCAATGTCTTTAACAATTCTGTAAAGTTTTAAAATTATCAGACGAATAATAAGTGAAAATAACGCGATTTTTACTGAATTTCTTCCTATTATCGTTCTTAATCACATTCATAGGCTAAAAATTTCTCAGAAACAACACCCACATTAAACATGTCAGTTGTTAAACAGCTTTTTGAAAATCCATATTGGATAATTATATCGTTCTTTGAACCAGAAATATTTGTCATACTCTTTGTTGTATCAATGACATAAATAGGTCTAAAATTCACGCCTAAAAATTTCTTTAGGGATTGTAATACATTTCCTTACTTATTACAGTAAACTTTATTAAAATCTTGATACATCTGATAACATGATTCTGAAAGCACCCCTCCCGGAAATGTTTAAATTTTGTAATTCATCTGGATAATAAGAACCGTTTCAATTTTACTTCTGAAATTTTTTACATCCAAACTATCAAACTTTGAAGGATTATTTTTCTTGATTATTCTGTCTATCTGTTTGAAAACTATGATAACGAAACTTGGGATTGAAGATATTTCTATAAATTATTTGTGATGTCGAACGAATAACGTTGTTCCGGAGAATACCTTTTTTGTTCAATACTTTGCCATTCTAGAAAATTAAACATAATGTTGTGACTTTTTGTAATTTCATCAATCCAACCTAATTTTTTCTCCGTGGTTTTATAATTCAATCACTTTGGAACTTCTAATAAAAAAATCTGTAATTGTTATTTTTTCCATACAACCAGGCATAACATTTCCTGTTGCCAACTGTCTTCAGAAATCACCATCATCGTCTTCTGCTCTTATTAAAACTTAGATAAAAATCCACCGTTTACTAGATCGGAATAGTAACATTTTCAAAAAATCCTAATCCAAAATGAGATAAATTTCCAGCTGCTTCAAAAACACCAAATTTAAAATCTGATTCAAAGCCATTAGAGTTTTGAGAAAATAACATCACGTTTTGAATACGAAATAGTTCCTTTAATTGTGCTTAATTGGGCCACAGTTTTCGACTTCTTCTATCAATTTTAATTGTGTTTTCTTAACTTCAATCATTGGAAATAAAAACTGTATCAAAATTATCGATTAAATCTATCACATTATCAGTTCCCAGATATGCTTGACCTTCTTGTTTTGTTAACGCTTCTCAGAAAATTAAAACTGGAAGTTTGACGAGCAAAAGTTATCTCCAAAATCAATATTAAAGCTCAGTTCTTTTATTCGGTTCATTCAAATGTTGTTTTACTTATTGGATAGAAATTTTTAAACTCCGCCCCTTTCAATATCACTAGCATATTTTCTGTAGTCCGCTATTTAAATAAAGAGAAAATTTAGAAATTTTAAACATCATGTATAGAAATATATCATTTTTTCAGGTCGATCGAATGGTAGGCCTACGTTTTGATATAGAAAAGATATAAATTTTAGTAAAATATATTTAAAAAGATTAGAGTCATTTTTATTGATCTTTACTTCGTTCATATTCAGGATTCTCTTCCTTAAATTTTGCGATCTCGGTCACCATTATTTCAATAAAAATTTGCCACAGGATAGTAACCGCTATCTATAATATTGTTCCAATCAAACTGTATCTTTATTTTCCATTCCAAACCACTTTTTACTCAAGTGTTGATAGAGGGGGAAACAAAGAACAGGACATAGGAACTTTTAATGGATAATGTATATTTTCTTGAATGAACTCTGATGATATAGTTTGATTATTTTGCAATGTATTATACCAATTCAATTTGTTTAAGTATATAATCTCATCATATCTTCGGATATATTTCTTATTTGTGAGAAATGTCATACACAAAGGTTCTTTTTTCAAATCTCTTTCGTGTTTGCATGATAAAAAGATCGAAGACAATGTACATGTCCCGCCATCTATATTTATTAAGAAAAAATTTCCAAAAATCAAGTGTTTAGAAATTGGCTTCTTTTTTGCGCTTACATTCTCCGACAGTTTCCCGCAAATTCTTTTAACTCCCGTTAATGTTTGAATAGTATTTTATATCGTATTTGTGGCAGTTTTCTCTTTACTTCTCACACAATATATGAGAGCCATTTATATAAGGATAATTAGGTCATCATAGCCGCCTAATCCATTAAATCTGTTCTTCATTGTTTTCAAAAGATTTATTTACTTCTTCTTTAGAATTTATTAAAGTTTTCTTCTAGTTTATTTACTTTATCGAGATATGAAAGAGTATTGATCATCTATTCTTTTAAGTAATTCATTATTATGTGTTACTTTATCATTGTCAACGTGTACCAAAAATTTCAAAAAAATGTGTATTTTCTCATTGAAACGTGTATCAAAATTTTCCTGAATTTTGTTAATTACTTCACCAATACTAATTCATTAACATTACTTTTTTAGATGTATTAAAGTTTTACTTTAGGTTTATTTACTGCTATCAAGTAATTCACCAACATCGTCTACTGGATCTTTTACTTCTTTCATCAAGTTTTTCATAGACTTTTATTGTTGTAAAATCTTTAACATGCTGTTTATGATTCTCATAATTTTGTTTTAGTTCATTAAACATTTCTATAGGATCTTCTAATTGAATCATTACAACAACAGCAAATGGATTAATTCATTTACTAACACCCCCCGTATTTCTTTTTCCTTTAAAATCTAAGGCATTTTTAACATTCGGATCATGTAAATCAACAATATCGATGTTTTCTGATAATTTTAGAGGTTTTAAAATTTGTTCTTTAACAACAACATCATGTTTGTCAATACCAGGTCGAACACCGACAATTCTTTTCTTATTAGCCAAACTAACATAATTCTTTTCAACTTTGATCGCTTCAGTAATTTCATCAGCTTTTTCGATGTGAGACATTAAATTGGTAAATATTTTTTTTACACCATCATCGACTTCTTTTTCCAATGTTTTTATTTTATCAGCAACTTCATTTGAACTCATGAAATTTGCAAGTTTGTTATCATATTCTGCTTTATATAATCAGGCAAGTCCTCGACACTAAACGTTTCGTAAGCTGGAAGGTTTTGGTAGACAGTGGATTACGTGTTATCAAACTCATTGTCTCAAACTATCAAAATTCAAAATAGTAATCTACATTTTGAATTATTTGTGTTCCAAATACGGCTAAAATAGGTGGATTATCCCATATTGATTAAGCAATAAGTTGGGTATCAACTTCATTAAAAATCTGTTACCATCACTCAGTTCATTCAAAACAAAAACACTGAAATGACCACTAATTGGGGGTTCTTTGGAGTCTTGAATTTTGAGAAGCGTTATAATAAACGCTTGAGTTGTGTCAAATATTTAATCAATTCTATAGGTGGTTTGTCACCTCAATTCTTCCATAACGAATCAAAATAATATGCATTCTAATCATTTTTAAATTAACAAATCCAATGTGTTCCACGTCCCATAATCGAGTCAAAATTCACAATTCCACATTCAAATTTCTTAACTTTTTCAGGTAATGTATGCTCTCATCGACGATTCCGCTAAAATGTTTAATATTTTTGCAGATTCCTTCCAATTCCCGGAATGTAATAGGTTTAAATTTTTTTCTCAATTTTTGATTTCCACGTAATTCAAAGTTTTTTTCATCTCTATCCAGAGGCCTGTAAAATCTTCCAACGCTTTATCTAACCAATTTAAAATGTTTCGGAACAATAGGACTCACAAGTCCTTTTTAACGATTGGGACAGCTTTACGAACATAAGGAACAACATTTTTAAACTAACTGCGACATATTTTCTCCAAAATCTAATAAATCTTTCCAAAGTCCACCAGTTTTAAGTTCTTTCGAACTGATTATACATAAAATTCTATTCTGGTTCCTTAGATTGTTTTTCCTATTTTTGTCGAGTTTATTGTATTGTCTATTTGTTAGAAATATCTTATCCATTCGCCATTTTATTTAGTTGATCTAATTTAAATTGAAATACTAACGGGTATTTTCTTCTTAAAAGCGGATTTTATTATTTTTTCTTTCTGATTTAGCTGAAAAGTTACATTCACCTCCCATTAATAGTATAGTTAAGAATTTCAAGTTCTCTTCGATTCCCATTCCTAGTTTACTTCTCTTCAAAAAAACAGTGCTCCAGGCTGTTGGAAGCGCAACAAATCTTTCACCTAAACTATCATCTTTTGATAAAAATCTATCCATTGCCTTATCTGCCAAAACTTTCTCTGCGATCATGTCTGGAATTTGTGTCTCTATGTTTTGCATAAAAAATAACGTGTTCCAAAGCAGCTTGATCTAATTATAATTAGTACAACGGATCTCCTCTTTTCAATCTTTTTTCAAGTTTTGTGCCAAGCCCCAGATACTTGATTTAAGTTGGTAAGTGTAATTCAAAAAGGTTTTATAAATTGTTGATTTTTTTTTTAGATTTTTATTTTATTTTAAAATCATTTCAAAAGTCCCACTCTACCCTCAATCCTCTAGATAGATGAACTTTATTTGCCGGCCAACGCGGCACCCCAACAACAACAAACATCTGGTTTTTAATATATTTAATTTCCATCAGGTTTTTCAATGCATTTTCATTCAAGTTTGGTTCGAAATAATTTTTTTTTTTTAAATCCCTGATAATAAACAATACTTTTAATCGCTTTCTTTCGGCTTCTTCTCCAAAAAATTGTTGTTTCCAGCCTTCTTTTCCCTTTTCCTTGCAGCAGCATAAATATTATAATTAATAAAAATTTCACATCATCGAAGTTTTGTCAACCAAATCGTCCCAATTCGTCGGGTCGATATATTGCTGTAGGTATTCAATCTTATACTTCTCACTGGGTAATTTTCTACCACCTGACTCCTTCGAAACTTCGTTCTTTTTGCCCAAATTGGTTTTAATCATAATTGAGAATTATTTTTTTTAACCTCTTGGAATTACCTTGACCTTTGGTTTCTTAAGTTGACTGGGAGTCAGGCTTATTTCTTGTTTCCTTAAAATTGATCAATACAGACTTTCCATTTTTTTATAAATTTAATAGTATTATATACTTTTTCATCGTTGTCTTCTTTCAGGAATAATAAACCGTCCTTTTGTTTGAACATCAGTGCCTGTCTAATAATCTTCCATAAACCTTTGTGAGGTGTTTCCTTCATATGTTTTATGTTTTATCTTCAATAATTATATTCATTAATGCCTCAATAAAAAATTTCAACCGACCCCCCCGGCAAATTTCCAATCATAAAACCTTTTTCTTTTTTCTTTTTTCTGTTCCCAATACAAACCATTAATTTATCATCCTTTGCTCTAGGAAAGAAGAAAGAAAGAAATTTTTTACCAATTTATCACCAATTATTATATCCGTTTGTTCCAAGGACTTATTGGTTCACAAACTATGGTTAGAGTCTTCAATTGATTGTCGAGGTCATAAATGGTGTGTTTGAAGATGGTAATTTTGGCAATTCAAACTCAGATTCTGGTATCGAAAATATCAGCAAATTGTTCGTACAACTGGAAAACCCAAATTCATCAAAATTTTGATTATCGCCTTAAAAAACATTTTCAATTTTTGCCCCTCAACAGGTTTTTTATTGCAGATGTCTACAGGTTGATTAATTTTTTGAATAAATTCTTGTTCTTTTTCATTTTCAATTCGAAATCTGTTTCTTTAAATTCTTTGGATTTAATTTTTCATTTTCTATTTAGATCAAGTTTTTTTGCTTCTTCTGAAGTTTACGTTCGCCCAATTTATTTAGGAAAATTTTGGAAACGTAAACGTCGGAACGTGGAAACGGTGAAACACGAAAAACGAGAAAACACGAAACGTGGAGAACGTGGAACGCGTGAAACACGAACGTGGAAAAAACACGAACGTGAAACGTAAACACGAACGTAAAACATGAACGTGAAACATGAACGTGAAAAATACATGAACGTAAAACGTGAACGTGGGAAACGTGGAAAACGTGAACCACGAAACCGAGAACACGGGAACGTAAAACGTTGAACGTGGAACGTGGAAACGTGAACACTGAAACGAGAACACGAAACGTGGAACGTAAAACGTGAACGTGAAACATGAACGTGAAAACAAATGAATCGTGAAACATGAACGTGAAACGTGGAAACGTGAACGTAAAAACATGAAAACAACTAGATTATCACACGTTTTATATTGGAAAATTTATTTCAAATATTTGCCATTTTTAGGCTTCAAAGTTAGATTAATAAGTTAAAAATCCGTAGTCATCCTTCCAAATTTTATCACATAACTCAATAAATGTGGGTTAAAAACTCATAATCAGATCCCACATAATTTGTTATAAATCTTGTCTCGAATAGTGATCATCTTGCTTAAAAAATAGCACAAACATATTCAGGTTATTTCTTATAACCCTTGTTTTTCTTATCAACCCTTTGAAAAGCATTGGGAAAAGATAGATACAAGATATGTTTTTTGGTGGACGAGACATTACGAAATTATGTCCCTTTTCCTTAATAACGTCCTGATTTTCCAAAATACAATCAATCAAATACGATTAGACGAATTGGGATTTACATTCCGAGCTTTAACGGAACGTATGTCCTCAGAAGCCATTAATAAAAATTTTTGTGATATTTTTTTGTTTAAGATTTTTCTCAATATTTTCAAATCTTTCTTGTAAGTTTTATTTATAGGCGTCTTGTTATCTAAAAGATTTACTAAACGGACGTTTACAAAATGGAATAAGGAATCAACCTATTGTAGATGAAATTCAAGTAATAAAGTTGTTTTTCCACATCCACTTGAACCAACAATTAAACAACTCAGGGGCTGATGTTGGATTGATCTTTCTTATTTTTCTTCAAACGTTTGGAAGTTTAATCTGATCTTTTTTGTTGGGCTTTAAAAATTTCTCCATTTAAATAGAAGATTTTTCATCTTGAAGCTCAACGGCTACCTGCGATGTTGATAAAAAAAAAATGAGAGCTGTTCAAGTTGACTCACTTCAGAAAGCTCTTAAATTAGTTTTAAACTTGGAACATCCTATTTCAATTTAGAGGAAGAATTCAAATTATTTTATCGGTTTTAAGGGCGGCTTTTATTCTGACACAACTTTTGGTAATAAATATTAGTGAAAGTTCTCCTTATTGTTTAGGATTTTGAGTGAGAAGAACATAACAAAAATATTTATGGTTTTAAACAAAGGATAATTATAACTTTCGATCAAATTAAAAATTCGCCTTAAAAATTTGATCTGAAAAAACATTTCAAACAATTAGATAAATTCTTTAAACTTTTGACCGAAAACCAGTTTGAAAATGCAAAAAAAATTATCTCTCTAATAAAATTTCAAATAAAATGACCAGTAAGAATAATGTTTTTCAGCAATTGTTGTAGATTTATTAGGGGTTTTGTTCAAGAAACTATTGAGCCAAATCAGGTATATTTAGGAATAAAACGCCAAAATTTAGACCGTTTGATGTAATCTGAAGAGTGTACATTTGTAATCTCGGTTGAACCTAGTTTTGAAATATCATACCGAACATTTACACAAAGAATCTGAAATTTTGTACACATTTTTCCCAAATGAGTTGCTTATGGATCAAAAATCAGTGAAAAACCGAATGAAATCGATTATATTCCAATTAGAGAAAGAATATTATAAAGAATTCAAAAAATCGTTCTAACTTAATACAAGACTCTGAGGGAAATTTAGTTAAGATAATGAGAGTTAAAAACAAGCAATATATTTAAGATTGAAAAAAGGAATAAAAATGGAAGTTGATGATGATGACAAAATTCAATAATTTTTTACTTAAAAAACAAGGGGCTATTGCGGAATGGCCCCATTAACAATCACTTCATCCACTGTCACGACTGTTTTTTATCAATGAATCTGGCCTTCATTCTCAAAAATAAAAATTACACTAGTTAAATTTCTTTTTCTATCTAAATGGAGTCAGTTGTAGACCTACTCAATACTATCAAACTTAAGATTTAAGAAGCAAAACATATCTTTACAATTGTTGACGAAAATAATGAATTTTGGTTTAAGGCTAAAAGATGTTGCAGGAAATATTGGAAGTTTAAAAATACGAGAACAAGCTGATCATAGATCATGTTAAAAGAAAAATACAAAAAAAGCTTTGAAATACAATAGATTCTGGAACAAGGGTAATCGGAATCGCGGACTCTTTACAGAAAAATTACATCCAAGACACTATTTTCATCAATTGAACCAGGGCATATATTCTTTAATACTGAAATCTAAAATGAAGATTGCAGAAACGTTTCAAAATTGGTGGTTTTATAGAAGAAAGTATAACACTATCCATTAGAAAATATGGTGAGTACAAAACTACTATGTTTTCTAAATTTTACGTAAAAAACTCTCGACTTATTATTATTTTGTTTTGTTAAATGTTTTAGCAAACAACTAGGTCAACCCATTGTAGGAATTCTTTTTTATCATATTCACAAGGCATTGTCGTTTTTTATAACTTTTCGCTGAAAATTTTTTTAGCCACAATCTTTGCAAAAAGCATCTTTTCTATCTTTTACTATACTAGAGCCAGTTTATTTAAATTCAGAAATATTTTAATTTCTTTACAAATAAGTTAAACACTTTTTCTCTTCTAAAGTTAATTTGTGTCCATATTGTATCAGTATAATTCCATTACAATAACAGTCTTTTCTATTCCTCTTTCTTTGACACTTCTGTAGCATTTCTTTTGAGGACTCCATTTATATAGATACAAATTATTACAACGATGAAAATGTGATAAACTCTTGAATTATGATATTTTGGTTTGTAAATGGTATTTTTGATAATTATTTAAAACCATTTTATAGTTTTTCCTTGCCACATTAACATTGAGTAATCTTTCATAAATTATAATCGTATGGTTGATTCTTCTTTAACACAATCTTTACAATATGAGTCTTTCTTTATCTCTACTATAGTGATCACTATTAAACTCTGAAATTTTTTTTAGTTTCTTTTACATTTAAGACATTCTTTCTCTTCCAAAGTTAATTTTTCTGTATTTTATCATACAGCTCTTTATGATACTTCCTATAAACAATCTTTACAATTATAAATAATTCCATCTTTTCTACTCTTATCTTTATAAAATTCCTTCAAAACCATTTTAATTCTTTGCCACATTCGAACATTTCTTTTGGGCCTCCATTTATATAGAAAAAAATCCTTTGACTTCTTCACATTCAACCTATTTCATTAAAACTTAACATTCCGGTTATTTCTTCCATTATTTTAAAATCCTTTTATACTTTATAAGTTACAGGATCTGTTGTTTATTAATTTGATAAATCACAAAGATATTCTCTTGACCAATTGTTCTTATATTTGTTCGAAAATGTTTTGTTTTTTACTTAACAATTGCTTACATGCAATCATTGACTTTATAAATTTAGTTTATCGTGTGAATTTCAGGTGTGAACATACTTGAAAACGGTCTCACTTAAAAACTCCTTTTCTGCATCCTTATCTACGTCTTTGGGCTTCATTTTGATTGTGCTGTTTGAACTGTAATCGTTATAAGTTGTTTACGATTTCTTGAAGAATATCGATCCATTTAAAGTTTTGTTATTAATCTCCAAAAAGAACCTTCCAATTCTTTTCATTTTGGAGTTCTGTTATATCTCTCTACAATACCTTGAGTTTCTCCTTCGTTTTCTAGTATGGGATTAAATCTTAATGTTGTAATTTTCCTCATAAACATACGTTTTAAATTCGTTATTTTTAAACTCTAAAACCCTTATCTGTATGATGTACCGGTAGTTTAGGAGGTTTGTGATTGATCCTTATGGCGATTCTTTTACTATATTCTTCGAACAAGCTTTTGAAATATCCTTGCCGTTTTTTCTTTTTGATAAGCTCTTGACCAAGCATATGGTTTGAGAAAGTTATCAGATAACATTTAAACAATATATACTTAAATCCATCATATTTGATCTGAATTAGTTAGAACATTATAACGTTAATCTGCTGCCCATAAAATCGTACAATTCCTAATGTATTATAATTTTTCTCTTTTTAAACTTCTTTCGTTACCGGTGCATGAATATTCGTCTAGGCTTCATTCATCTCGATTTCTTCCTTATTCTTAGATTCCTTTCTTTCACTTGTTTTTCTATAAGGATTCTTTATAAATTTACCTCTTTATTTGTCTTTACATTTTGAAACATTTTTGCCTGCGAATTCCTATACAACCCGTTTTGAGTTTTTGAAAACGATTTTAGAATCTATATTTTTCGTTTTTTTCTTGCATTATGTGGCAGTGAAATCAAATCATCTTCCATTTACATGTCAAAGTTTTCCAAGTTTATTTTAAAAACTCATCTAATATACTCAGATTTATAGCCATATAGGGTACTGTATCGATCTTATTTTCTAGAACGATTCCTTCTCTATCATCTTTAGCGTTCAGTGCCAGCTTGTTTATGGTTAACTGTGTACAGATTCATGTTATTATATAGCTTTTTTATTACAGTCATCTCCCTAAATTCTTCTTTATCTCTCGAAACAAACATCTCTTCAAGTTTTTCGATATTTATTGTTTTATTTTACAACGCTTCTCTTAATTCCTTTACAGCGCTAACTGGATTTTTGTCTAGATATTTGAGCTGAGCGAGAGAGTGAGTGAGAGCTGCTAGAATCTACGATCTTTGATGCTTAAACCACAAAAATTCTTCTAATTATCTCGCCGTTCAATTCGTCTTTGAATTTCCCTTATTACCTTCTGTATTTTTAGTAGTGAAACTATTCATGATCTTTCTGGATAATCACGTTGTATCAAAAGTCATCTATATTTTCTTTAATAATTTTTAAAAGGGATCTCGTTTCAATTCTGAGAAAATACACGTGTCTGTATCCATGTAACACAGATTCAAAATCTGGATCAAACTTCTTTAATTGTGTTGTAATTAAAACTCGTACATTAGCAATTTTGTGAGGTCGAGAACTGAATAATCCTATGTAAATCGGGCGTTTGTTTAAATTTAACCTTTTGTTTGTACATGTGACTCGCTAAATACAAAGAAAAAACAGGTTGTCGTCAAAAGACGTTTTTTAAAGCATTTGAAATTTGTTTTCTTAGCTTTGTTTCATTGAAAATTCTTCATATTCCAAGCGTAATATCACATCGGTTTCTTCTACTATTTTCATTAGATTTTCCAAAACACTGAGTTGTTCAATCAGCTTATAAAAGTCCTTTTCAAAGTCGCTTGTAGCTTTTGGTTCTACATGTTTGTGGTTAAAATCAATGTATTCTTTCATAAAAGGCTGTCTGATCGAATGCAATAACTCTATTCACATGTTTCAAAATCATACCTTGTTCCAAAATAGAACTTCAAATTTTCTCGAATGAACAACGTATTCAGTTTGTTTTTATCCAGTAGAGTTGTGCAAAGTTTGTGTTTTAAAATGTTCTGGAGCAAGAGGTTAATCCTTGTGTGATGTTTTCGTGTAATATTCGTTGGAATATCCAAGATCAAACTTCGAGAATTATTTTATATTACCATAAACTTCGTCGCCAGTGAGTTCCAAAATTGTTTCTTTCCCATTCATTCAGTTGTGTAAGTTTTTTGGATTCCATCCACTTGATATCACTAAACTCAGTTTTTGCAATAAGACCCGATACCCATTATAGGTTGTTTGCTATCGAGATAGAGTAAATAATTTTCGGGCTATTTGTCTTATCGAAAATCTTCTCAAATATTTGTTATTTGGCTTTCACATATCGTTTAATACACTGAGAAATGCCCCGCGAATGCCTTTTTCAATCATCAAATACATATTATAATCGATTAATTAGGCTGAAGCTCAATTTTCGTTAATTTTAACATTGCGTCCCATGCGAGAGCTGGGAGCTGCTTAGATAGTGGTGCCGGATCGAGTTTATAACAATTAAGGCAAATGTTTCTGAAATTTTCGAATATATCAAGCAAGCAATAAAACAATCTTGGATATTGTACAAATCAGAGTAATTTCCAAGATTTTTCATCTTTTAATTTGTTCCAAACATTTAAGTAGTGTTTGAAAATCTTTCTCAGATATGCTCTCCTATCTGTCCAAAAGTGAATAGAAAAATCTTGAATTCTCAATTCTTCTGTGTAATCAAGTTTTTCAATAGCCTGTCGATAAAATTCATAGAGGAAATATTCCTTTTCCAGACTCAGAATTATTTAAAAATCCTCGTCGTCGTCATTTGGCTGTCTTTTACTAATTATCTTCATTCCTCAGTCCATCTTGTATAAAATGATTTGTATGTTTTGAAGTCTTCTTTCTTGAGGTTTTTGGCTAACTTTTCAATTGACGAGGCCATGTGAATCTAAACGTGTCTACGAAAGTGAATTTTATGAACTTTCTAGGTTTGTCACCATCAAATTTCATACCCGTATCCAGAAATTTCAGAGTAATTTATAGTATCGGTCATCGGGGTTTGCAATCAAATCAACATTACCGTATTGTTTTTGCCAATTATTTTATGTTACAAATGCGTATCGTAAAATAAGACCTTATTGTGACAGAAAACGGGAATTTTCTGAGGAAATTTCAAATTCAGATATACAAATTTCTTATGAAGCTGCACCTCGAAATTTTCCAGTCAAATGACAGTGATCTCTTGACATTTTTTGAATGTCATCATAAGCAGAACTCCAATTATCTGGTAAAAACCCTAAAGTTTTTTTCAGTGTCTTGATACGGTTATTTCTTCACCAAATGTGGCAAAAAGATTTTGAATTTTGATACGACATATTCTTCTAGTCAGTCAATTTCATGGGCTTCATGTTCTTTAGGGATTTATATTTTTTAGCTTATGTACTTTCGATAATTTATTGAGTTCTTCAAACAATTTTGCAGGTAACGGTTCGGCAACTCTTCTTCCTTTTTTGCTCGATATATATCGGCTCTGTACATACGATTGAGTCACAATAGACTACTTAAATATAGAGTTAAACCATACGGAATATGCTTCTGAATCTTGGTTGTAGTCGATTTTTGCGGATTGTTTTTGCATGTGGGAATCTTCTCTAATATGCTTTCAAAAAATCCATATAAATAACGTACGGATGGCTAAATTTCTTTTGATATTTAGTAAATTTAGTTGTTTGACCTGGAAATTGCATAATTGGCTTACAAACTTCATGATTTTTACAAATTTCTAAGTGTTCTGTTAAATTCTCCAGATTTGTAAAAATGGCCTTAAACATCCTTCGACACAAGAACGTCTTGTGAGCAATTTTTTTGATATATTGTGAACTCAGATAATCTACTTAAATCTGTTATCAAAACATAATGGGATTTATCATCTTGTTTAACATGCAATAAATAAACTTCTAACTTGGCGTCATAAACTTCTGAAATTTGCCAAACGGTACTATGTGTAGTTTTTCATCAAAAGTATAGACATTTACAGACATTTTCGGATACTTGTACTTTGCTTTGTCTGCTTCGTTTTTCAAATAATTGTATATCTTTTAAAGACCCCCAATTGGATAGTCGAATCCTGAAAATATTCTCATCGTTCACGAATTTTTTCGTATTGTTGTTGCTATGTCAACATGAGTCTCGGGTTTTTTCAATAGCGAATCGGATAGAGTAAATAAAAGCATTAATCATCTTTATTTTTGATATTTACACAAGATTTTTTATCTTTGATTTCCTTTGGTAAATCGATATATGATCCTGCGGTTCATAAATTCATGTATATTAAGGCTCAAAACTAGTTGTTTACAACTTTTAAATGTCCATCCGGAACCTTTAGTTGGAATATTCGTTTGTTCTCGATGTGTTAATTTATTAAACTTGCTTAGTAATAAAGTCGTTTATACGTTCAAAGATTTCGTACTGCTTTGATAAGTAAAATACATTAGACATGTTTGCGTTTCACCATTCACTAAAGTTCGTTGGTTTTATACATTCCAAAGAGAGATAAGCCCTTCATATTCTTTAACATTTTCTTGAAATTTCTCGATTTAGATTTATTAAAACTTTTAATTTCTGACCGCATAATTGAAAGATATTTGTAAATTGACATGGAATTGTCGTTCAAGTTGTTTAAAATGTATTGCTTGACAAGACCGTGTAATTGAGGATATAAAACTTCATACATCACTGATAGTTTCGGATGTTACTTTAAGAGTTTTATCAATTTCTTCGATCATTTCAGACTTAGTTTTATCGTTTGTTTCTAAGGACAAATTTTTCAGCGATTGATTGAATTTTTTCATTCATTAAATAGATTGAGATCTTTTTTAGCTTCCTTAAAGCTTATCTTTAATTCACGCAATTTTTCTATATTGTACATGTCTTTTCGTGACAATCGATTTGATTCTCTTTAGCCCAACGTCCTCAAATAATTTAGTTCTTTATTATAAATTTCTTTGTTCTTCAAATGATTTTTCGAAATTGTAATGACGAGTATAGTGATGTTTCAAATTGTCTTTTTTGCAGTTATGGGCACTCTATCTTTTTCCGCTCCATATTTAAAGAGCAAAAAATTTGTAAACTAAAATTTTGAGAAGTAAGTGGTGATTTTTGTGACAACTTGACACAAATCAAGCACATTTTCTGGTCAAATGTTTTCAGGATTTTTCTATTTAAAGAGCAAAAATTTGCTAAAATTAAATTTTGAGGAAGAAGTAGTGATTTTTGACACAAATCTGCACAAATTTCTGGGTCAAATGTTTTCAGAATCTGTTCTATTTGATATTGA
The DNA here is from genome assembly GCF_021130785.1 of Homalodisca vitripennis. Lineage (NCBI taxonomy): Eukaryota > Metazoa > Arthropoda > Insecta > Hemiptera > Cicadellidae > Homalodisca > Homalodisca vitripennis. The sequence continues at coordinate 745 of NW_025778998.1, read as the reverse complement.
AATATCTTTTAACTAAATTTAGTTAAAAGATTTTTCTATTATTAAATGGCAGCCCGGTTAAAAGAGGTTGAATAAGGTGGTTGAAACTAAGATTCAAAGAAAATAAGAAATTAGTGGAATTGGAAGAAAGGAAGAAACATAGAATCTTGAATTTGGAGAAAATGAAAAGATAAATTCGGGGTTTTACAGATAATTGCCGAGTTGGAAGATTGTAAAGTACACTTACCGAACAGATTTTTGACTGTTTTGGATTGAGAAAAAGATTAAAGAATTAATCCAAAAATGAAAAATTACACTTGGTTGTTACTGGAAAGAAGGGACTATTATAGATAAAGACTGTTTGTTACAAATTAAACTTTGTAGAATAAAGATTTTTTTTTAAGATTTTTTTGATTTTTTCATTAAAAAACGCGTATTAAATGTAGAAGCAAACATTGAACAGTAAAACAGCTAAAGATTCGGTTATTTAACATTTCGTGCTTTCCTGTATGATTTTATTAGATTTGTTTATGGTTCAATGGGACAGTATTTTACATTGATTTTCTGTCTGTCCCAAAAGTTGGTCTAGGAACCCCTTACTGTTTGATTTTACAGAATCGTTTATTGTCCTTTAAACAGTATTTTCCCTTGAATTTTCTGTGTGTCCCAAAAAGGGTTCTAGAACCGGCATTATTCATATCTACTTGTATATATATATATATAGATATATATATATATATATATATTATATATATATTATACCGTG
>NW_025778997.1:0-33337 GCF_021130785.1 Homalodisca vitripennis | reverse complement strand
TTTTCATTTAATATTTTTATTATGTCACTTTTGGAAGTCCTATATGTGTCTAATGGTATTAAATCTTCATGTAGTATGGTTTCCATTTAATTATACATGTCCATTGACGTACCTCGTTAGTTTTACTTGGCGTTACTCTAATTATGGGTTTGAAAATATTTTTGAGTTATTGGAAATTTAATTTATCTTTTAGGTAAATGAGTGGTTTGTCACTGAAGTAGGCTATTTTAGTTAAATACTTTCTTATAAATATTATTTAGTTTCTAATTTATACCTAGCCTATGAAACTATGTGCTCGCCCATGTGAGGAATTTGAATGCCAATCGAGTTTTAGCGCCTCCACCATGTAAGGTTTTGTAGGGTTGGTTTAGTTTAAGATTAAGGTTGTGACATATTTTGAGCAAGGGTTGCTGTGAGAGGATTTTTATAATAGGTTAGATTGGCAGTACAAATACCCTCAAATGAACCAACACATTTATTTGTGATAACATTTCATTAAATTGATTAATTGATTGCGTCAATCGACATATAAGCACAAAACTTAATGTCTTAATACTTTGAAGACATATTTAATATTAAATTATTCATTACAATTTATTTTGAATTTAATTCATTATAACATTTACTAGTAATTTTGTAGTGTTGCAATAATAATGAGTTCATGGAACAAACATGAGAAACTTTCTTTAAAATAGCTAAACATTTACATGAATTTATATTTTCGAAATTGTGAGCATTTAAATAGATATGGAATTGAAAATGATTAATGAACCCTAAAATATACTAAGTTCTTAAAATTACTTACATTTTATTTCACATCACACTTATTACGCCTAGAGATATTTTTCCCGCACACGAACACACACACTCCCGAACTTCACTTTTCGAATTCCCGGCCTCCACTTCCACCTCTCCTCCTTGTTCTTCAGTTTTGATGTTCTTCTCCCGCCAGCTCATTGACCACGCCTCTGCCAAATCTCTCCATCATAATTGGTGAGTAACAATTTTCCATATCAGCATGGCTGTCCCTTACATTGTCGCACGGTTTTTACAAATAAGCATTTCCTGTTTGTTCACCATCGGCCTCTGGGCGGATGTGCGTATCTACTTACATCCGGAGGATGTTTGTCCTCGAATTGCAGATACGAGACTTCCTTTCCAGCAACTATCTGTACATCTATTCTATGAATTTTAATTTTAACTAATAATACATATGTCTTACAAAGAGCTTGTTATTGTTAGTTTTTACAAGAAAATAATCAGTTTTGCGTTATATTATTACAAAATATTAATCTTTGTGTATAATTTAGTAAAAATTTTTAAAAATGTATAAGTTAGTCTTTTAAATTTCTATAGTTTTCTGTATGGAATTTATGTTGCCAAAAAGGTTTGCCACCACGAATTTCACATTGAGAAGGAAACACATAAGGTAAAATAGTCGAATTTAGGAACACAGAGATATTAGACGCAAGGAAGCCTCTTGCATACGTTGTCAGCTGATGAGTCTTGGCTCTGAAGCCTAGTGTTTAAAAAAAAGCTAAGGAAACCTCCTCCCGTTCAGTTTTTTTTTCCCTGACATCTCCTTGTTCACGTTATTCTCCAACAACAGCACTCCTTTCGGTATAAGGCCTTGTAAATTTTACGTAAATCAACATATTTACATTCCGTCCCAGAGGACCATTTGCTATTGCACTTTGTAAATGACAAAGGCAAATATCCGTTAAGAACCACACGATAAAAAGCATTTTAACATTCCAATTAATCTCAATCTTATAAATAAATCTCGTATGATGAATAAGTTTATGACTTTCCAAAATTGATTCGAAAAGAATTAGTTGTATATCCAATTACAGTGCATTACTAATAATAAAACAGTTTAATTTCACAAATAAAAATAATCGTTTTTTGTAGGAATTAGTACGTTTTAGGAATTATAGACTTGTTGTCCAACTTCTTATAATTTAAAAATTACTGAAAACTAAAATATAAAAGCAGAGAAAGTTTTTGGGCCAGCAATAATCGTGACTAATATAACAAGTATGTTATCTTTTTACAGATGTCATTGTAAAAAAACTGTTCCTTATCTGGAACATTTATTGCTTTTCGGAAAAGTCTGTACGTCTTTCAGTCCTTACGAAATCACAAAAAACACATGGGACTTGAGTATTTTATAAAAAACTTAATTTTTTTATCTCATCATTAATTTTGACTATGGTACATGTCATTTTTACTGAAACGTTTAGAGAAACTTTTGTACATGGTAGTTTCATCACAATTTATTGGAACTCATAGAAAACTAATTATATTACAATTTAAAAATATAAAGCTATACGGATTCTTTAGTTGTAAAGAAGTTAAATATTTATTGTTTATAAAAAAACACCTGTGTTCTGGTAAAAAAAGAATTCATTACAAAGGTTTCAAAAAATAGGATAACTGTTTTGGAAGAATGAGAGTAATTCGATTTCTATTTTGGAATCCTGTCACTGTTTTGTTTTTTTTTACATTTAGTTTCGTGAAGAATTATAAATTAGAACTCGAGAAGATGACTAAGAAATTTTGCAAAATTACTGGTTTTATTTCTCGATCGATTGTACCATAGGAATAACTCTTTCAATTATAACGTAATTATGTAAACTTTAGTAACAAATTATCTTTAGAAACAAACATATGTCAATGATCATGTGTAATCGTCCATGGATGTATGTTGTGACATATTGTTCCTTGTTAGGAAAGGTAGATAAAAACCGAGAATGTACCAAGATTACTATCAGAAAACACATTTATAAGTAGTGTAGATTAAATTGTTGACTCGTTATGGCGATTTTCCTTCGTTCAAAATCTGTTTCATAACTGAGAAGTGTAATAAAAATTGATTCGTTTAAGAGAGCAAAATAGAATGTTAAAGCACAAATTATGTAGGTGTCACTGAAAATATTAAACCAAAACACATTTATTATAATTTTAAACAAACATTTGACTGATATTGATTATTTAAGCTCCTTGAGTATACTACCAAAACACAAATGGTTTGAAAGTTACTTTTACAAATCTCAGCGGTGGTGAAGTTTCAATATTTACGCATTACTGATTTCAAAATTACTACTTTTCAACTCTAATATACTCACATATACATTGTAAATGAAACCCGCTTGAGAGATACGGAACGTAAATAGCTAGAACTGTACGGCACACGTGTGTGTTTGAAGTGCTAGGAATACAGGAGCACTATAGAGCTCTTGCATTGCGGTGTTTTACTCTGCGTAGTATTAAGCACTCAACAAACGTACGTTTCAACCTAGCTTTATTTTAGTGTACAACAATTGTAACATAATATATGCTTTAAAATGAAATAGCCCGATATTTTTGTACATTTACTAATAATAAATACCTTGTGCATTATATTACCATTGCCACTATTGTAGATCGTTTCGAATTTACACCTTTATTTATTATCCTAGGGTATACAAGTTTGATAGTTTGTGAACATTTTATTTATAGTATAAATCTATGCACACTGAGAGAATATTTTCGGGTGATAGTGAGAAAATATAATCAACAGCTTTATATAAGTAGCTTTATGTAAACATCTTTCTACATTTTCAAATTGCTCTCTGACTTAACAGTTATGAATCATATTTGGGACACGTGTATACAATCCTATTAACTAGTTTTTCCCTTCGATTTTTGCCGTTTTGCGTGAATCTAACAGATTTCAATTCCAAATATAAGTAACAATTATTTTCAGTTTTGTCAAGATAAAAAAAATATTTAACCGTTCAAAAAAAACTAAGTAAATGTTTCCATTGCTTACTATGAGTTACTCCATCTTGGAACCCAATTTCGTAGGCATTGTAGGAGTTTGAGTCCATCAAGTTCCAGCAAATTATATTTCCGACTCCAATTTTTAGGTTAGCTTGTTGCCACGATCAAAAATATATAATATAAAGTACATATTTATGGCAATTTCACTTTACTGTGGTCTTGGTATTAATTGTATCACTGATGATTATTTGCCTGATTAAGAAAATATGTCATCAAAATGAGGCTAATCTGAGACCATACAGGTCTCAAAGAATTACTTATATAAAAAAAAAAAAAAACAGTTAAGTTGAGTTTTTAACCATCCTTCTTGCCAGCTACTCATCAATGTCCTTTATGTCGACTTTGTAACGGCCAGCGACTATTTTTTGTATTTATGGTCGTCATGTAATCTCTTTGTCTGTGACGTGTTACCTATCACCCAACCTATCCCAAATAGGTATTGAAATTTTCTTATAAAATTTATCATTTCACTTTAGCAACTTATAAAGTACTTACATGGGTATCGCCAGCCGTAAAGTTGGGAGAAGAGTACAATGAAATGTCCAAGTATACTGAAGGAAGTTTTCATTTTGTATATAGTATATCATGTTATGTAGTATATCAAGAGAGAGAGAGAGAGAGAGAGAGAGAGAGAGAGAGAGAGAGAGAGAGAGAGAGAGAGACCACACTATATATAATTGTATTCATTAAGAGTCAGTGGTTTACAGGCTTCGCATTAACCAAATATTTTTTTTTCGTTTACAAAAAGGATACCTACATCAACTCCCTAAGTTTATTTTGAAAACAGGATAAAGAAAATCTGATTAATAACTAGCAAAGTATGAATATTATTGAAAAATTGAGGGATTTAAATAAAAACAAATTTGGAAATCAAAAATTTAAATATATTTTGTCATGATTAAATATAATAAATTGCTGATAAATTGTCAATTATGAATAATGATCAAAGTAGATCTGAAATTAAATATAGGAAACTCAGAAAAACCGAGATAAACCATTTGAAAATATTATTACTGTTAAGACTTTATCATCAATCTATGGGCTGTTTAAACAATACATTTCAACAAATAAAAAATATGTCAGTTTACATATATCTTTCTATTATGAGACTAGAAATTAAAAGTTTTATCGAAAAATGTTTAGAACACAATAAAAATAGTAAAGGATGTTTGTTATTAGAATTAGAATTTGAGCGAATGTTATTGAACGGTGAATCACAAACTTGTCCTATATATTTTTACAATAAAATCGGATAAAATATTATACAATATTGAATGATTTATTACAATACAGTTCAACACATTATCACATCGAGAAACAGAAAAATCATCCAAATAGAGGTCCTGGATGGACATTTAAAAGTTGGAAACTACTTGTATTAATTTTAAATAAATATAACCTTTTAAATGCTAGATTAAATATATATTTACCAAGGGAAATAAAAGATATATAACCTTGTTTAAATATCAAAAATAAGGAGGATTATTGCTTTATTTACTAAATAAGATGTGCTATGAAAAACCAGAAAGAATGTGAACGTGTAAAGCAATATGAAATATGTTTAAACGATGAAATATGTTCTACATTGTAATGTTTTGAGTATCCTATGTCTTTGAAAGATATATAAAAATTTAAAAAATGAAGTTACAATTCTAAGTACAACTCTCCAAAAAGTTCTGTAAATGTGTATAGGTATGATGAAAAATTTAAAATTAGTCCTTTACAAATATATGATGCAGAATTAGAAATTAATTAAATGTATGTAAATTTAGAATATAAATCGCATTATATTTTAATAAATAATGTAAGTAAATTGGTTAGTTCTCAATTAACGAAACATAAAGAAAGAAAATGTTTGTGTATAAGATGTTTATAATTTTATAACAAATGTGAAAACTTAATAGATAATTTAAAAATTTGTAAGTAACATGACCAAAACATAAAGTTCACTAATTATCAAAAGAAATTTATCATCCTTATATTTTTTATATGGATTTTGAATGTTATGAAAAATTCCAACATGTAAGAACAATTCAAAAAAAATCTACTAAACCTAAGATTAAGAAGCACATTCCTTATAATTTCACTCTATATTTAGTATAAAATGTAACAAATAAAATATACAAATCGATATGTTATAGAGCATAAAATGAAGAAGATTTACTAAATATTCCAGAAAATCTGTTCAAAGAGCTCAATAACTTATCAAATTATATAGGTAAAACATTTTGATTCAGGGAACAAGAAACCTATGAATTTAACTGAAGAGGAAAAGATTACGTATCAAAATGCTATTATTTTTCACATTTGTGACTCAGAAGGTTTTGATAATGACAAAATGTTAAATGGTAAGAGTAGTATAACAAAAAAGTATGATCCACTTATTTAAATAATTATTTTATCATTAAAGTAAACATTCTTAGTATACTTAGATTTACTTATAATCTTAAACCGCTAATATTTACCACGAAAAGAATTAACTTTTTTACTGTAAATGTTGTAACATGCTTGAAATGATAAGTTAAACAATTTGCAAGAATTAAAGCAATAATGTATATAATCTTTGCAATATTTATTCTATTCATTGTAAATATACCTATAGTAGTTAGGCTTACTGAAACAATGTATTATAATAAAATAAAAAATAGGTCCTATATTAACTATAAATTATAGACAACTGGTAATGTTTTTTAGTTCAGTATTTAATGTTATAAATAGAGTACAATAATACAATACATTTATAACACAACATAACAACCCAACATAGACAACACCCTAAACTTTTACGATTTAATTATTCTAAAATGTTTGGCCATTTATGTCATACATGTGTTTAAATAACAAAACTAATATTTGATCGAAAGACGAAATACCTATAAAACAACTTTTATATAAATTAAAATAATCTCATATAAGGTATATATATATAATATATATATATATATATATATATATATATATATATATATATATATTATATGTACATATATATATTATTAATATGTAAATTGAATGTGTATAAGATGCAATAGCCTCTATTTTACCTTGTTTCAATAAGTATCGAAACATGAAAAGTTTTTTGCTCCGCCCGGGCCTCGGACCCGAATCTTCCAGTTTCCAAATGAGTACATTACCCCTATACCACAGATACCTTACTTTTTACTATTCAACTCTTTGGTATTTGGCCATTTCTTTCATACGTGTTGAAACAAAAAAACTATGATATGATATAAAAATCTGAAATACTACACATATTTAATTGTATAAGCAGTATTTAGTATTTATGACCCAAGAAACATATAAGTTAGTTCAAATATTTTGAGATTTGAGCATGAGTAGAGTAGTTTGAGAGGTTAATGAATAAGTTTTGCGTAATCAAGGCAATATATCTCTTTATTATAATCGAGGTGGAGTAGTGTTGTAAAAATGTGATTACTTTCTTTTAACGTTGAATGAACATTCTTTGATAACAACAAAATAAAATTTTCTTCTAACAAGAATGAACTCTAACACACATATCAAAACTGTCCAAATCCCTGTGCATTGATTTTCCACTTGATGAACTGTAAAGATCAAATTCAGATTAATTAACTAAATGCGAATCACTGACATAAATAGAAATAAAAAACATTGTCGGTCACTCGTTTGAATAGCTATCAATCACTAATCAGTTTAATCTGACAGCTAAATGTCAAGAGGTGTTAATACATCACCTGAACCAGTTAATGTCATTCTATCACTCGTTATCAGCAATTATGGTTTGAATATAATGACCACGTTGGTTTTAATTCTTAAAAAATAAAAATTACACAGTGGATTTGTTTTGTATTTATTTATTATTAAATGCAATTTTTTTATTTACCACGAATTTTCCAATTCTTTATTCGCAGTTACAGATCGATATGTTGACTTAAATGATCTCTAAATAAGTGATACTATCAGTAAAATCGCAGTTACAGTTTTTATTGAATGTATCTCTACAGCATTTTATTTTTCTAAAATTACACATAAAAAATTACACAAGAAAAATTCTTCGCATAAATAGATGAAATAAGTATGTTAGTTATACAAGATATTTAGGATAGTTTTGAGGAAAATAAAACGAAGGACTAGCGATATTTTTATGACGATGATAAAATAAAACTTTAGTTAAATAATCTGTTAAATGTTAATACAAATGAGTTTTGCATTTACTACAAAAACACTAAATTTTAATATTACATATAAACATGCAATATTATATGCCAATAAAAGTAAGACCATTTGTAATATTAGCTTATACTATCAATGTCATACTTATTTGATATCAAATTTATAAGCCCAAAAACAGTAATCAAATGTTTACAACAAAAATTATATATTAAATTATTTAATACATATTCATATTTATTTATATATTGGACACTTGCAATTTTTAAACAGGTTATTATATATATATATATATATATATATATATATATATATATATATATATATATATATATATTATATATATATAAATATATATATATATATTTATATACTACAATATATGTACTGAATATAAAACATTGATATATTTATTACTAGAATTGTAAAAATTAGCTTTATATGCCTTCATGCAATAATTTCACGAGCCAAGTAACCGTAAAACAAATGCCATGATGAGAATACTCATACCACACAATCCATGTATAAAATATGTTATAGAACAAAAAATTTTAAACATATTTAAAAATCTCAAAAAGAAAATAACAGATAACTGTGTGGGGATTTTTACTTTTGATAAAATACGTAATGTGAGTATCTAAATAACTAAGACGAAGAGAACTAGGTTTTATTGTTACTAGTCATTCCCCATGGCATGTGACAAAATTAATTTACAGAATTTGGTTATTGTTTAATATAATATTGTATGTATAATACATTAAGGAGTGGGAATATTGAATACTTACTTCACGTCACATGTACATGTGTACTTTACCATTTAATTACACTTGATTTTACAATTGATTAAACGTTTTTGTTGGGTTATAAGTAGCAATAAATTTAATGGATTTTATTAGATATGGTAAAATCAGAAGTTTAAATTGTACAAAATACAGTTAATAATATTTTTTGCTCTGGACGTTTAAACATTCATTTTTTAATGGTTACATAATTGAACCATTATATAATTTATTCCCTACTATGTAGAGTAGGAACACTAAACGTTTAAGTTTAATGATTGAATAACAATAAGAGTTAACAGTACATTTGTGCTGGTTACAATGTGTCAGCACTCTTATAAAAATTAATACAAATACTTAATGAATACCACGCAGTATTTGTTTAATGGATTTATTTGATTTGCACTATTTCGAATTTCTTGCTATAATGTTCAATCGACAACGAAAAAATCCTTTATTTGACCGTTTTTATTTATTTGTATATCAGTATATGGGGTACATTTAAAGGGCTACTACAATCCACCAATCAGCTAGATCCTATTGTAGGTGATATTCAGAATGTCAAATACAACAATATTTGATTTATTACTTGTCACTTAATTTACTGTATTGATGAGTTTAATGTTTTTTTTCATAAATATTTTGGCTACCTGAATATAATATTTTTCGTAATATAGAACCAGAGTACTACTTACTTTTGGTCATCTACGTATGTTTATATGTATAAAATAAACAAAACTTGTTATACTATAAATTATATCATTGTAAATATATATATATATATATATATATATATATATATATATATATATACATATTAAAACTATTACTTCAAATAACTTTCATTGACACAATGAATTTCAAATTACGCTGCGTATAAGCATATTCAAGCCAATTTCCTTTCCAACGTTACATTTTATAGGTAAATTGTGCCTTTTATAATATGGCATTGAGTAATCTAGATATATATCTAGGCACCTAATAGTTCATTTCCCGTACTAAAATATAAAAAACAGGCAAACAACGCAACGACTTTAAAAGGATTTGTGAATTTTCATAATAATGACTTTTTTAGAAATTTTCTCGTATATAAATATGGTTTGCAGAAGCATTATAATTTTAAATGCGATAAATTTTTCACTTCTTTCGCAAGACTTTACATTTATGACTTAAACCGCAAAAGACATCCACAGGATATCTTGATAATTAGGTATGGAACCTCAGTGAAGGCGGGTTACATGGCACGTAGTGTGGAATTATACCTCGTTGAATAGCAGTATAACAATGAAACCTTATGCAAATAGAGGAGATATTTACATTAGAATAAAAATTTAACTTATAATTAAAATGTTCGACAATTTTACGAAGGATTATGTTAGTTAGAAAAAAATCCATTGCATACAAGAATGGAGAATTATGATTTTTCTTATAAGAAACAGTCATAAACATAGTTCTTATAATACGATTTATGTTACGAAGAGAACCTGAACAATTTCATTTTTTGAAACGTATTTTAAAAGTACTTGAAGATCTTAACACATTTAATTTAGGAAATAAAAAAAAATTAAAGCGCTTATATAAAGGTTAAAGTCCACTTTAGTAAAAAAATTTAAATTATATACATTTTCATCTAAATATATTATTTGCTTGAAACATTTCTGTAAAATCTACTTAAACTACCAATAATAAACAAACATGCAATATTTAAAGTTTTTTACAAAGTTAAGTAATCTTTTATATTTAAACATATTTAAGAAATATTTAATATATTGATAAGTATATATCTTCCTAAAAACACAAAATCTCGTGCAATTTATCATTCTTTGGCTTGCTTTGGAAGAGCTACCTTATTCAAAGTTATTCTTGCTCTTTTAAAAATATCTAAGCGGGTGTAATACTTAATTTAAATTATGAAAATGTCCAACCATAAAGTGGTTTATTTATAACAAATTTCTAAAATAATTTTCTTGGATAGTGGATTTTTTTACTCAATGTCAAAGTACATTAATTTCGTAATGTAACTTCACGATTGCTCTATGTATTTTTACATATACAGTGCGAATGAGGCATCATTTAAATTACGTGTATATCTATAGGCTGCCACACAGTCATCACAATTGTGTCCAGTGTACTCTGCTATTGACGAACATGAGCTCTACAGGTGGGAGAGTGAGATGTCCCTATGATATATTGTTAGTGACAATCATGGTTACCTCATCATCTTGTATTACTGCTACATTTGGTCTATTTAGTACAGTTAAAAATTTAATTGTGATGTTTATAAGCTTTACATTCCAAATTTTCTAAACAAAGCAATAAAGGTGCTTAATGTAACTAAATTTGGTTTACTTAATACAGTGATGCATTAGCCCTTCTGGCAGTCACACATTACACTTGCTGAAACGACATTTAGTGTTTTTTGTGCATGTATACTAAACTGTGTGCAGGGTACTCTACTATTGACAAACAGAAGCCCTAATTGACGGTACATTTTACTTGTCAGGCCTAAACCTGTCAAATTATTAATTAGGAACGGAGTTATCTCTGCACACTATAATAATGTTACACTTCCTGCTCTGACTATATTTAGTATGTGATAATACAGCCATTTTGGTCCCTGCAGACTGTTAAACTCTGCGTATCAAAATTGACAAACAGGAGTTCTAATTGGCGTGAAAGTTATATGTCAGGTGAAATCGTTAGTTAGGAACGGGGTTATCTCATCCCTTTGTAATAGTGTCCCTCTTGTTCCAAATATATTTAGTGTGTTTAGAACAGGTATTTATTTTTACAACAAACATTGGGGAGTATAAATATTTTTGATGAAGATAAGGAAATCCTGTTTATTAATGATGCTAAAGTGACGTCTTAAATACGAATACTAGTTACAGTGTTACAAATGTAACGGTGAATGGATTAGTAATACTATTTATATTCAGACTAACCTTTGCCTTCAGTGTAGATCTGCGTCTGGCGCGGAGTAGAATCAATAAGGAAATTACATTATTGGAAGTTCCTCTGAATACGTTATTGAGTAGTAAAAGCGTAACCAATTATTAGGTTACATTTGCTAATAGAAACGTAAGTTACATATAGTAACATTGTAAACTGTCGATCAGTACGATTTTAATATACAAATTACACAAACAATCTTTTATAGACATAATAGTGAACTCATGTCTATTATGTCGTTTATATTGTTTTATTGATTATAAATGCTTAGAATGTTATTGCGTATTATAACTTATGGAGTGGTCTGATCTCTATTTAAATTGATTTATTGTCAATATATCTATGAATCTTTATATTATAGTTCTAGAAACTTACAAATAGCAAATATATCGAATTCGTCATAGTAATAATCTTATTTTATATGTAATAAAACCTTGAAAAGGATAGGTTAAAAAATAAAATTTTAACATTATTTACATTTGTCTTATAATCACAATCACACCTACAGAAGGGTTCACTACTCTCTGGTTTATATCAGCTAGAATATTCTATATTAGTTGCAGGACAAACCGATGTCTCTTACTTTTGGCAACTTCTTAAATATGCCTTAAGGAATATGGTAAGTGATTAACCACATATTTGCATTTATTTAGGTAAAAATGATTGGCAGATAGATCTAGTTTACTGCTAAGTATGGCTCTTGTAATTAGTTGGGTTCCCTAAACGTAAAATATTTTTCAACCCTACATATTAAAAACAAGTTTATCTATCTTTCTTGCCTGCTCTGATTGGAAGAGACTGAAAAAGAGATAGCAAACTTTTCTTATATAATGCAACTGAGATAGTGCCCAATATCCGTCCTCATGGGGTCTAGGAAATGGCGGACCCATTCACCAAACATCCATCCGTAAAATGATATGTAACATATGTAAACATCGTATCTGGTAATTGCACTTTTAATTTCTTTTTTATTATTATAGCATATTGGTATATTATTTGTAATATTCCCTTCTTTTCATTCACTTCAAATCTTTTATATCACATTTTACTGAATTATAACATTGAAATACAACAAATATAAGGATTTGTTATTACTTTGACAAGGCAATATCAGCTTAGCACATTACTATTACAATACAAATAATAAAGTAGTAATCTAGAAAGTTTGTTTGTAGACACTAGTCATTTAAGAACTATAGCTATTCTATTAATTGTATGGTGCCAATAAGGTTGCCATCACGAATTTCACATTGAGGAGGAAAAAACATAAGGTAAGACTCAGCGTCTTTTTTAGCGTAGCTTTTCAATAAAATGTTGACAAGCCGTTGTTTCGTACTCAAGCCGTTGTAATGGGGGTTTGCATTCTCATGTAGCGCAAACATCATAATTTGTCATGATATAAATACCCCCCAAAGGATATTGATTTGTTTAATTCCTTTCAAAAGTTTGAAGGGCGGTAGGACTTTTGTTACACCCGGTATATATATATATATATATATATATATATATATATGTTTTATATATATATATATATATATGTTATATATATATATATGTGTGTGTGTGTGTGTGTGTGTGTGTGTGTGTGTGTTTTTTTTAAATTCAATATTGTCATCTATGTCCTAGCATGCAAGAGGGACAAGCAAATGTTCGTTCCATTACAACCTTATTATTTACATAAGCTCTATATTGTTATTTATTATTTATGATTATTTCTAAATTAATCAAAATTCGTTTTAATAGGAAAGCATTTGCACTTCGTATAACTTAAAGAATTATTGGTACCGGATTGAGAAGGGAATATATTAAAAGTTTCACCAACACTCATGAATATACCAGCCATTTTAGAACTGAGAGTTTTTAACGAATGGGTGCAATGGATTCATTTACATATTGACATTCTATCTCCAAATAGCATCAATATTGAGAGATTTAATTGCAGAAAATAGATCGTTTAAAAATATAAAGTTTGAGTTTAAACTAAGTGTCTTTATTACTTTATATTTTTGTAGTAAGACTTGTTTTTCCTTTCACCTACGAAAAATTATTATCTGCCTGCAGATAACTCCTGCTTACTTTTACATATTATACGCTAAGCTAATGTTTGTAATAGACACTTGAGTTTTATGAAAAGACATGAGCAATAATAGTTGTTCTTGAATGTACATATAGTATTTTTAACAAATTTTATTCAAGATTATATTATAAATTTAAGTTTTTCTACAGGTAAAACATTGCATTACGGGAGTACAGTCTGAGAAATTTCAGATTGCAGACGCTGGACGAAGGACAAGGTGAAATGTAGCTAACTCTTTTAAATGGTTATACTTGATTATACGTGATTACAGACCTCATTACACTGAGAGAAAGAAAGGATTTCTAACTAGACATTTGTAATAATGTAAATAGTAACAAAGTTTCGTAAGAAACAAATAACTAATGTTTTCGGTAGTTTATTGTCCGACAGTAGGAGTCAAAGCAGTTTTCTCAATCGATAATCCCCTTCTAATAATTCTTAAATATGAATAAGAATAAACTTTGGTTAAGGCCTAAAATCTTGTTTACAAATAATTGTTATAATGTTCATATTCTTTTTATTAATACATGTATGTATATATATATATTATGTATATACATATATATATAATTTAATATACATTTTACCTTTTGCCTCATAGCTAACTTTACCAACCACAATAACATATAAGGATTAAAAAAACTATATATTAGTTTAAAAAAAATGTTGTAACTTTTAAATTTTACTTAGCTCATTTTAACAATAAATACATTATAGAAATAAAACATAGTTTGTGATGTTTACAATGCTCATCTTTTCCTAGACTATAGGTATATTAGTTTTCTATTGAAAATAGTTTTATCTGTTCACGTTTATTTGACAAAAAGAAGAGCTCAAGATTTAAATGGATGATAATAATAAGCTAATTAGTTCAATATCACGGTTTAATGAAAGCCTTTGAAAGAAGAATATTTGATTGTAATTGTTTCACACGCTATGATGTTCTATGACACTGATGATACAATATGATTAATGGCAAGAAGCTACGGCATAGCTGAAGGGCATGAGTTCACAATTGTGCTCATACAACATGGCAGTTAGTGATTCTCCCTGCACATACTATATTGCTATTATATAATACAATATCTTATTGTCATTTCTGGAAGTTATAAATAATTATACACGTCTACTAAATATCATTACAACTTCACTAAATAAAAGTACATTTAATGATTGTAGTAACAAATACTATGACAAAAGTAAATAAATAAAATTGTTTTGAATAAATACAAATAAAACACATTTAGAGCTTTATTTGATGGGTAGAGGCAAACGTGGTAGTATGGATAAGTATTGCAGAATGGATTACCTCAATGTCTAATCAACAAGCAAGTGCATTCTGGCGGAAAACGTATCCACGACTGCTAATAGTTTGTTTATGGACTGTTGGGTAGCACTGGCGCAGTAGCTTGTTCCTGTTCACTGTGAATACAGAGTATAGGAAGCAATATTGTGTTATTCGTCCTCTGAAACCTTTTACCCTAGCGTACTGTCATAAAGACGTACAGGGTATGCTGAAACCTACAGCGACGTCTTTCTCAAGAGCTAATGGATTCAACAAAGATCCTGTATATGGGTTCATCAACCTCCTTGAACCCCAGTCCCAAAAGCATCCGCGTTTTCAGGATCGTATGTTTAAAGTTGATGAAACTGGCATGTATAATGTGTAACGGAAACTTTCAGAATGTCTTAGACCTGAAAGGTAAGCGCAAAATTCGTGCCCTAAGGTCTGCTGAAAGAGAGTCACTTGTTAACGTTGTCTACTGTATGAGCACTGGTGGAACTTTTGTTCGACCCCTGATGATATTTCCTACAAAAAATATGTATACCCTATGAATGAAAGGGGCTCCTTCAGATTAAATTGGAAGTTGCCATCGATCATGACAGATACAGAATAATTTATTCATTTTTTGGTTTAACAACTTCATCAAAAATGTAAAACTTACAGCGTAAAACCCCAGTTCTGCCCTTTCTAGATGGCCATAACATCTATGCTAAGATTATTGATATGGTGGATCTTGCTAGAGACAATCATTTCACAATTTTTATCTTGCCGCCCCACACATCTCATAAAATAAAGTCTCTCGATAAGACCCTTTATGGACTCACTTAAGCATTACTACACTGAGAACATTTGAAACTGTATATTTCATAATTCTATGCAACCAAGCCCTTCTTAAATAGCTGAACACTTTGGAAAAACCTGTCTAATTGACAAACTTTAAAATATCTCTGAACGGGCGTAAGTTTAGTGGAATATATCCTTGCAACAAAAACGTATTTACAGACGTTTTTTTTTGTCCACCAACATATAAAAACTTGATTTTGACATACTCAGGGAAAAATAAATGAAGGACAAACTAGAACAAAACGCAATCTCTCCTTGAAAAAGGCAAACGGCCCATGGAGAAATTGTATCAAGTATTACCCACTTCAATACACCTAGCGATAAAGACCTGGCTAAAACTAGTCCTTCTTATTTAGGGCAAGCAACGAATATATTTAAAAAAAGAAATCATTGAAACGTAAGCTATATATAGGAACCCTTTGTACAGAACTATCAATCGAAGATCAATCTATAGATTCACGGGATTCAGCACGAGAAATTCAATAAGTGCAAAAGATCCAGGAGATGCGGATTCTACTTGTATTATTTGTAATGAATTGTACTGTGAATAAGACCCGAAAGAAAAACTGAATATCATGTGTTTAATATATCAAATGTGGACACATAATGAATGTTATAGCTGCGAAACTGAAGATTATATTTGTGACTTTTTTCAAATCAAAGGCCACGATGAATAACGATCATAGTCCAACAGATAACGCTCATTATTAAGTTTTTCAGTTTTAAGTTGATTAAGTTACGGTAAAATAGGAATATAAGATTTTTTTACCTTTATATATTTTAGTGTATTGTCTTTCACAAATTCAGATAGAAAATATACACTTAACATAACCGAACCTTATATAAGAATTTCTAAACAATATAATGGTAGGACTTTAATTATTTTTTCCGGTATTTGAACTTTATCAACTGGTGGGTCGTTTGCATACTAAAGGCATTTCTATCTCATTCATCTACTTTAAGGGCAGAGACCAGGAAATCATAAAATGCTTGAGAGATGTCCAGTGTAAGGAAGTATTTAAAAGAAGAGCCACTTCAATTTTGCTGCTTTAATAGACAGTTTTCCATTGTTAAGATCTTTTATGTAATTTTGTTTTATAGTCCTTCTTGAGTTCTTTTCATTTATGCCTGGTTCCCAACAAAAACGCTTTCAGATAGCTTCCAAATTAGTTTATACATACCTTGGCTCCTTTGCGTCAAATTTTAAGCTCTGATTGGTTATTTTGGAATAGGCAAATTTTTTACAGAAATCCCAGATAAAAAGTCTGTCCAATTTTCTAGTTTTACTTCTTTTACACAATCAGTGACAGTAAAAGGTAAATGTTTGGTTATGATATGTTTAATGAAGTCAACAGGTGTGTCGGTGTAAGATTTTACATTGATAGGGCTAATATTCTTAACATATTCCATATAACAGTGGCTTCGTATAGGAAACATTACTTTTACGGTTTCAAACCTTTTCATTAACAGTGTAATGCAGAAAACGTATAACTGTAAAAGGCTTGTTCTGGCCTTCGCATGAGTCGCATAGAAGAATTATATATTTTACTTTCGGACTCAGAATATTCTCAAAGTAATGTTTTAAGCTTCGAGCAATACTCAGCCCCTTTTTGAGCGAGACTCTCATCATACGTGAAAATACTGAGGTTGAGTATGACAACACATTAATATGAAAAGAAATATAATTCAATTGACGTCGGTAATACACGTCGGATGTCATTATGTTTGGTTTTGGCAGATATGAATCTATACTAATTGCTACAACTTCTTAATTTTTTGTGGATTCTTTCGAAAGTTTCTTTTCAATGAATAAAACTTCTTACTTTTTACCAAATATATTTTCATCTTTCTCCTTTATTAGGTAGGTCTTGTGCTAATAGTTCTTCAGTTTCTTCGGCAGTAGCCTTATTAATTTATCTTGTAACAATGAAAAATCTGGTAAAATTACAGTTTTTAAACAAATATATCACTAATAGTTGGAAAACCGACAGTGTGCTCTTTTTTGATCCCTTGTACATTCCTTGTAATGTTTATTTATTTAACTCTTCAGGAAAGTCTAACCTAAATAAATCTTTTAGTGATTTATGCGATTATCTTCCTCAGATATATTTAAGGCAGTTTAAAAGTTTCGATTTAGTTTCCTTTGACATTTGGTTAGTTCTGTTTTTTTGTTGTTTTGTTTTTTTTTCATACCATATACCTGGGGTTTCCGGATTCAATCAGATGTTTCTATAAGGTCTGCACACGGCGATTAGTAATCTCTAGTATGGCTTAAAAGGTCTTCCAGCATACAGTTACATCCTTCATGTATCACTTCCATCAACATACACACGTACATGATAACAATTAGATGATGTATGATTACTTGCCACTACATTATCATTTCTGTTATGTCAACTGGAACATCGGTGATCAATCCACGCAACTCGTTTAAGTTTAACAAGCTAAATACACTAATTTCAAAAACACGTACAAACCTCGCCTATATCATCACTTGATGCTCGCATTTTTTTCATCACGTCCTTAATTCTACCTGTTCACTCTTGTTCTACACTAGTCCTATCTTCCCTATCTCTTTAAATAAAAGTAATCAACATGGTATTCGTGAAAATTTAATACAAGTTAAGTTACGATCATTGGTATTAGGCAGGCTGTCCAACACGACAGAACACAAAGAAAGAACAGCTGAAATAAATCAGTGATGCGAGTGGAGGGAGCGAATTGAACATTGGTCTCTTTTTCCCGTCAGCACGTGGAGGTTGATTTTTCTTGTACGTTAGCCCTGTTTTTTCACTGCTGTAACTAAGTAACTATAACCTTTCTTTCCTGAATAATATTGTGGTTAAATGCTATCAGCATTTAAATCTAAAAAATATCTAAAAACATCTCAATTTAAATTTGGTATAAAAATGACTTTGATCGTCCTTACATATCGCCTTTTGTATGTATAAGTACAGTTTTTGTTCTTTAAATCAAAGGAGAAATTTCTTAAAGAAAGAAATTGATCATCAGTTATGATAGTTTAGGTTGGAGTTGAAATGATGGATTTCTAAAAGTGTGAAATTATAAAGATATAATTTTAATCATATATTTATTTGCTTAAATCACTTAAAACGAACCTACAGCCTCATTTAACGCTGTATTAACTTTACATATCGATTTCATAAGCATAAATAGTAATACGTTTGAATCATAAATTCGAACTATTTTGCGTAATCTGATTTCTGAACTTAGTAATAAATTTTAGTATATTTCCTACAGCTTAATCGTTGATGTTCTATTGTAGTATGGAGGTTAGTTAAGTAAAATTGTTGTAGTGTTCCTCACTGGAAACCTACAAAAAGATTGTAAATTTAGATCATATTGCGGTATCTTCACATGATTTTCTCTGAACATAATCGTTTGAACACGTCCTTTAATGAAGAATAGTTCGTAACGATTGGTTGGATCTCGTAGTACATGCGGGGTACGACTAATATTATCGAGTCTGATGTGGTACTTACTTATTGTTTTCTGACGATGGGGCCTTGGTGATTAAATTTAAATTAATTTTATCTACATATGAAATTTAACTTACATTGGCTAACAGTAGTAATTAATTAAATAATAATATAAACATCTTTACTTTAGAGCATACCATGAACATTTTTACAATTATTTGTCATCTTGTACAAAATACATCATGATGTAACGAAATTTAATTAGTTAACATTATGTTTATCTGAAAAAGTATTGCTATTAAAAACAATTAATTCATAAAGTATGCAGTATTATGGAACCTCAACCTCAATCATCGAATTTAAAAAATGAATAAGTAGTTATATTGAAAACAGTCTGATCGTTTGATATTGAGAGACTTATTAAAACTTTTGGTATTATTGATAAATAGCATTTGGTTTTATATTTTAGGATATTGCAATTGGTATTTTAGTTTCTTTTAATATTGAACTAAATATTTTCTTAGATAACATTCGTAAAGAAAAATTACACGAAAATATTCATTAAATATAATAATTAGCGGTATTTAAATTGTTTTACTAAACGAGGCCCAAATAAAACTAGTTAAACATATTAATATATATTTCTAAAATGATGTAGATTCAGGGAGCAACATTTCCCTTATTGACATAGCCTTAGGGGTGAAATTCTAAAATTCCATGAAACACATTCACTTCGGCAAAGTTTTTACCTGTCAATCCACCTGTCACCAAATCAATACATGTCCCCTGCCGCAGTGTAAGTAGGAAGCAAATCAACTATGTTATAAGTAAATACTTTGTTTATTTCTGTTATATTTCATATACATAAGAATATCAATTCCTTATCTATAACAGTATTTTAAAATCATAAGAAATCTTATATTTCTACCTGAACAACGGCTATAGTTTTTTGTAAAGTTTAGTTTTCCTATTTTATACTATTCCGATAAGAACACCAGTTTCTTTTGTTGGTTATTTCGTTTTGTGTTTTTCAGTATGTTAGCTATGACTATAACGTTTAAAAATATTGAGTAAATTTTTCCAGCATTCGATTATTTTTTGAACAGATTTCTCTGTTTTTCTCTGCCATGTGCCTTTTCTTGAAACAAAAAATTATGGTTATAATCACCTGCTTATCTTATAACTAAGCAATGAAACAAAAAATTGCTTTGTTTACTAACGTATCAAAGTATGGGTTATAAGTTGATAAATCCGCAAAATGTAAGCCATGTGACTGTAGGAAAATGTATAAAAAAAACACAAACAGAAATACTCCCTTATAATGTACTATATACAAGACCCCATAACTACTCCAATAATATATAAAAAACGAGACAATACTAGTGTAATATACCTTAAATACTTTTTTTTTTAATAAATACGGACGACATTCTTTTTTGGAAATTACAAACAGCAATGAAGTAAATCTTTGGTCCAAAATATGAAAACCCCTCACAATGTCCGTAATCATTCACTGTGTTTTTTTTTTTCAATTCAGCAAGGCAGACTAAGCTGTGGCGTTGAAAATAAATTTATTCGAACCAGAGATGCTCCTTCCTACACATGTAAAAGATGAAATAATACTCAGGTTAAAAACTGATACTGTTAAGAAAGAACGCGCCAAATTTGTAATGTCTATTTAGGTTTAATAAAATTTATATGACTCCATGATATTATACCATGAGTGCTTTCAATATTAGTATAATGAATTCGTTCATAGAAATTGTGTGAAGCGACAGGTAAAAGTTGTTAGATAAATAAAATTATAACAATGTTTATTTCCCAACGTTAAAAATCATACATAGAAATAAATATATTTTGCTAGTGAGCAGAACAAAACTATTACGTAGTAAGTGTAAATAATTATAAATAAGTATAACATTCACCTGTATTTATTTACGTTACACGTCATACAATAATGGTACAATTAACACGAATACTATGAATACAAATACATGAATAATATCACAATTGATATGAACCTTTTATGTAACTATTAAAACAAAGAATGGATATTTTATGGAAAATATAGCGGAAAGCCGCCAATTTATTGGTTTTGGCCATGAATTGTTACGAAAGAGTCAGTTTTAATAACAATGTCAAATGTATTTTATTAACATAAGTAACATTTGAGTATATTATAACCTAAATAGTTAAATAAGGTATTATTTTGATACAACCCGCTGTTTTATAATAGACATATCACTTGTCTATTACAACATATTTCTTCTTATACAGTACAATATAGAGTGTTAGCTGCGAGAAGCTCTACGTGGTTCTACCAGATAACTGAGGTATATTACATTTGCTGACTACACTGTTACCACAGTTTTGTATGATGGGTTTAACAATATAGGTCTCAACCTAGATAACTGTCACTTACACTATATTCCCTTGGATTTGTGTCAACTGAGTAGTTCACGAATGATATTAAATAACGTTGGTTTAAGTGCACTCTGCTTATAATTGCTAAATTAAATATAAAATGACCTTCTATTGTTATATATGACAGGTTGGTTGTTTTAATAAACCGTCAAAATTTCCAGTATATGTACTCACATTTTTTACAAACTTATTTTTCTTACTACATTTCTTTTCTTGTTTACATTATAGTTACTCATAAGACCAATGAAAAATATGGTCTACCGCTCAACCAAAGCCGATGTGGTGATATGCACCGAAATCAAACTCGGAGCTGCTTACACAGAAACTAAGTTTTACACAAACTTTCACGAGTATAGGTCAGTTCATTTTCGAAATATTGTGCGGACATACTAATGAATTTTTCCAGTACCTCGAGTAACGGGCTTGTTAATAGTAATTTTCAGTTATCATTTTCTTTCGTTTCAAGACGTTTTCTTTATAACAATCTTCAATAGTTATTATTAGTAACATTATGCATGGGCGTTTTTGTTTGTTTTTACCTTAGAGTTGATGTAACATTAGGTTTTGTAAATTAATCATATGCATGCATACGAGTACATATATCATGCCGAATGGAAGGTAGTATTACATTTAAGTTACTATACAGTAACGTCACATCTGTAAAATACAAAAGAACTGACCTATTATTAAACGTGATTAGTGTACACCGACTACTGCCGAGTTACTGCAATTTAGTAATGATATTACTACAGAATATGGCTGGTTTTTCAATTATACAATAATATTTGTTTCCAATTATTTTAAAGTAACTTTTAGGCGTTGGTTTATCTTAGCGTCACAAATTTACCATCTCGACTTTTTCTGTTATATGCAAAAGCTTTATACATTTTAAAAACAAAATCTTATTGGATAACATAGAAATAGTACCATTTTAGAATAGGTTTTTACAGAGAATATTACCTAAAGCTTTGAATATAACGTACATTTAAAATGTTAAAAGAGAAGTATCACTTTGAATAGTAACTTGTAAACAGGAGTATTTTAAGTGAAATAAATTATTAAAATCGTACTCTCTTTCATGTAAAGTTTCCTAAAGTAATATTTTTAGCATGGAAGAAGCATCAAATCTAAAAATCGTAACATTAATCATTGAACGAGCCAGACAGATATTTTGACTTTATGTACAATTCTGCAATAAAAAGGAAAATAAATAAGATCGATTTGTAACACTTGAAATCAAATGAGGTTAATTTACAAAAGTAATTTTTAAATGCAAATATATTTGCAAAGCCTAAACTATTATTTATCAAAAAACTAATATACACGCCAAACTACTCAATTACTATTATACTGTTATGGTTCTATGCTCATCTTTGAATCGTTCTCTCCCAGAAGGAATTATTTCTGTATTCTGTAAATTTGGTGTATTATATCCTTCAGTATTGTATTATATTTTGCTATGTTATGAACTTCAAGAATTCATCCAATTAATTAAATTAATTACGCTGAGCGTTTTTCTTTGTCAATCATTACGTCCCTTGAACAATTCCAAGGCCCTAAGTCATTATGTTATGCTGATAAATCCTTAGAACATATTTTCGATAATGTTCGTATGTCACAATTTTCTGTTAAAATTGAGCAAATTTTAATTGTTATCATCTATAACTAAACTATTACATTTACAATGGCAATTTAAGCTAATCACATAATATTTGGTAATTAAATTTATAATTAATTCGCATTTTTAGAGGTTCTTTAAATTTCCTGAAAAGGATATGACGAAATTTTAACGAGACGTAATTAAACTTAGATGTCATTAATCCAGTCCAACATCGTAAAGGCAGCCGAAGTCATCAGCTTTATCGAATCCCTCATTAGTGGCAGCAAAGCAAGGAATGAAATGGATGATCAGAAATTGGCTGCATGTGATTTAAACTGGTTTAATTATATTCGGATTCAAACTTCAAAACAAAGAAAATGTATTATTATCGTTTCTATTGAAACATAATACATTGTAAATCAGGTAGTTCTATTTCCAGCTCTAAATGTTACATAAAACTAGCAATATTTTTTCAGTTTATAATAAAAGAGCGTGGTGTGATTGTAATGTAAATTTTTTCTATATATTTTAAACAAATATTAAATATAACTAAAAATGTGTTACTGTCTGTAAATTGGTTTATATATATATATATATATATTGTGTGTGTGTGTGTTTGGAAGGTTTACTTGGATATTACTATGGTCCTCGGTACTCCTACCTAATGATTGCAACAAGCAAGTTCTTTTAAAAACTAATAATCATTGGGCATAATGACACATTCAAGCTATATATAGTTCAGAACTCTAAATTACTACTTTGTGTTGTGTTGATACGTATAGTACCTTTTAAAACGAATTCAAAACATTCTGAACCATTTTTCCTATGACATAAAAAGTATTTAGAATTGTTAATGCTGTATTATAAATATAATTAAGCAGTTAGACATTCTAATTATTGTTGTAGAAAGAAGTATTAATGATTAATTTTCGCAAGTATATTATATGAGTTATACGAAAGTCCCGATACACGACATATAATGTTTAAGCCTGTTACTGTAAGCTGCTTTGTGACACAATCGGATAAAAAATATTTCAGATAAGCCAACAAAAGAATAATCGTATTAAAACTTTACATGAGCATAAGAGTTGTAAACCCGTAATTTCAAAATCATCGGTTCCTATTTTTTATATCTCAATTTTCAAATTAAAGTAAAATAGTCTGAAATTAAAGCTATTGGATTTTTAAAACCATTTTAATAGTTATAAAGAGTCAAGTTTTGATATTAAAAAAGGTTACCAGGCCCTTTTAAAGTACCACATACTCACAAATGTTTCTACACGTACATAAGAGGGCTATCGTTGGTTGAGATGAAATTTCTTTCTATAAAAAAAATGGAGACAAACTATGCTAATCGTATAATCTACACAGTGATAAGTTACTTGACAATGACTTTTGTAAATCCTATCTCTACACTTGCGTTGACTGTACTGCAAAACATGTAAAAACCGTTACGGCATTTGGGCTCTCCTCTTGTTCCAATGTGAACTTTTTAAAGATAGGTTGGGAATTACGGCTTCAATTGTCATGATTCTTAGATAAAATATGTTTATATTTCAACAATGCACTAGGTATATTTAAAATAAGACCAATAAGTTTTCAAACCTTCGTCTCTGTCTGTATATATCTAAGAGTCTGCTAATAAAGCCTAAGTTATAGTCAGACAATATGACAGCATTACAATTCAGGGTTTGTAGCTTATTTATTGGTAAATATACTAATTTTAATCATATAATAGCAGAAAATCGTATATTTAAAAAAATCCCATCCTATGTACATATTTCACTATTCGATGGGTTAGGAATAGAGATAGAAGTTTAAGTGGCCAACATTATAATTTAAAAGGTCTATATATAAAACGCTCAGAAAGTTCCTTTTCAATAAGCAGACGGTGGTTTTACGTGTTTCATTAAGTGTAAATTGTAATTAGGCCACTTAAGAGGCTTACTCTGACAATCCGTTTTAAAAACAGTTTTCTTTTATATCCTTTTACATATTGAAACAAATCTTCTGTTCTCAGCTTTTAAGCATACACGCACGGTTTTTTAAATAAAATATAAGGTTTCCGGGTCACAAACCATGCGAAAGTGTTTAACACAATTACATTCGTTTTTATAATATTTCTGTCTCGATATGATAAACGTCAAACATGTGAGTTAAACCATACTTGTAATTTAATTAATCTAACAACTCTATCCTAGTTTATATTTTATAATGTGCGAATACGTAATCTCACATTGAGTTTAAAATGTGTAATAAACTCCTATACTTACCCATCAGACGCCTTTAATCGAAGAACGGCCACACGAAAACATGAGTTAAAAATAAATAATTTTAGATCAAAGAGCAACGTGAATGTTACACTACTTATCAAAACAGAGAGTTGTTAAATAATGAACGTATATTGATATTTCAGGTGTTGCTACAGTTAAATTTTTACCTTTTAATACTTCCCTGCTGGGTAAGTACTGCATTAGTATTTGTATTATGTAGACTATACAGGGTTGAAATGTATTTGAGTAAATGGTTTTGCTGTATCGATATAACTCATTTACGTACCTGAATGAAAAAGGAATGTAACAAGATGAATATGAGCATTTATTTCTTTTATTTCCCACTTTATATCATTTTAAAAATTAACAAAAAACTTACGAGATTGCTACCACTAGTTTTATATTTCATGCATTGCTTACATTAACAGTTAGTGAATGTCTTACAAACTAGAAAACAGAAACCCCATTACGTGATATGAAACCCTAAAAGCTACAAATATTTTAAATCCATCGAAGTATTCTCCAAGACCATTCCCTTATGTTTGACACCTAACAAGACTTTGTGGAGATTGTATAAGCAACTTTTATAGCAATTTCGTTTCTAATTAGTAAAACTTTTTCATCCTAAAAACGCATATTTATTTAAGGAATTCTTTTAGTTTAGTAGAAGAACACAGAGCCCTATTTCTTAGGCCTCTGGTTCATTGAAAGACTTTGGGCACTATATTACCCGGTGTTTTCTACGATCGATGGTAATTAATGAGACGAACCTAAACATGGTTTAAGAGACCAGTCATGAGGCATTTCCTACAAAATTAATATCATAATATAGACACACTTGGCTAATAATTAATAATATAGTTATTATTACAGAAAATATTACGTACCCGACCAGCTGTTCGATAATCACAAAACTCTGTTCTAGTACTGATATGCAGATTTACCTCAATTTAATGACGGCTATCTATTAAGCAAGGTTAATATAATGTAACATAAAATATGATGAGTGAATTAACATATGTAATTTTGTCTTAAAAATTTCTTTTAAACACTTAAAATTATGTATAGATGCATAGTTTATAAACTGAAGGAAATGTCATTTTATAATTATCGATCAAAGTTAGTAAAAATCTTCTCTTTCCTACTTCGTAGTTTCTTTCCGAAAATTAACCAGATACCTATGGAATGTGCTGCACAGGAATACATCGTTACGAAACAGCAACGCGAGTATCTTGCGTCATGAATTCTTATGAACCATGCAACATGTTAACATACCACAGATGGCTTATTTAAGATGATCAAATCCCTTAAGTTGAAAGAAAATAACGTTTAATGTTCAAATTCTATTTACGTCATTCGTTGAGGCACTGTTGCCATATGGACCGTATCAATAATAAAAAAGTAGAAAATATCAACACTTCATATTTAACACTTTTAAAATATTTATCCATTCTGATTTGATTATCTAGCAAACACCCTGTATCTCATGTCTATAAAACGATCAGAATGATTTCCCAAGACTTTATTCTGTTCCATAAAGATTCTGTTCTCTGTTTGGAGATTGAATTACTTGGTTATGAATTGGTGTTGAGGTGGCTGTTTTTCAATACCAATTAAGAGAGAAAAGAGTACCGCCAACACCTAATATTTGACAAAAATATATACTTTATACTAAATTTATTTTTAACCAAGCAAGTTTTAAAATTCGTATTTACAATACTTTCATTCATATATGTAATATATATTTTGCACCTATGAGTATTTTATCGCAATTTTTATACACATTGACAGCACGTTTCCATTGGCAAATCACGCTTTTAACTTTCCTATTATGATTTTAACATACTAACGTTATTCCTTTTATGTGTAATCTGCTATTCTACAAATTAATTGCAGTCTCAATACCATATAGTGCATGGAGCGAAGTCGGATAATTGAAGTGTGCTCCACGTACATGTGCCTAAAACAGCATTGGATAAATATTATAATTTTACAATAACTGTATCTATAAAACCGAGATAGCTATCATATTGATAATACCGAGGGAAAACCAATACCAATGCCTGAAATTTCTTATTAAATGGGAATTTGTATTATTAGGTGGGAAATTATATTTTTAGTGTATTATTGCCTTAAAAATTATAGAAGATAACATTGCATACGTCTAATTATGGGTTAAACATATAACAGAAATGTCCTAAACACAACAATTACTTATTGCGTTTTATTAATTTTTGTGCTAAGGCATACTTATACTATTATACTACTCGCGTATTGAAGAAAGTAGATTAAATTGTGGATTTGCATTACAACTGCGATCTCGAGACCATCGCTATTTGAGGCATGCCATTCTCATTTGATTTATCGTATGATACTCACTTCCCAGTACTGGATGAGCTCATTATTCGGTTGAAACGCTACGAGAAAGATACCATGGAAAAACAAGACTACTGATTATTACTAATATGCAATACTCGTCAGTATCTGACGAATGGAGTGGATTGAGAAACTGTAATTGGAACAACTTCGTCGAATAACGACCATAGGTACTTGGTGTTAACATCTTTTAGAATAAACTATGTACGTTACTGTCTAATTATTCCTATATTAGAAGTGATGATGGCTACATAAAAGTGCAAAAAAGTTGATTGGTATATCGTATTTGTAAACTGTTTAAATACTTATTAGTAGTTATTTGTAACCTGTAATTTATTTTATGTTTATAATGAATCCCATTATTTAATTATTTTCAATATAAATTAATGTTTTATAGAATATTAAGTATTGTTTACAGTTAATATGTTATTTGCTTGAAAAAAATTAAAAATAACCTTTAATCACGTGACGTAACTTTATTATAAATGTTCGTTAAACTATCAAGTTGAAATACAGTAATTATTATGTGTACGATGTTTTACTGAATAATGAATATAATCCTGTGTAGGACCTTTTTTGCTATATGAGATTATGTAATTTGTAAAAAAGTCATTTAATATTCTACACAAACACATGAACTTAAACCATTCCGATTCAGTAATAGTATTTACGATTATTTTCACTGGCTAAAAGTAGATGTACGTCTCTACGCGAGTCACCCGATTTACTAAAAATTGTTGGACCTTAGCTAATTGTTTTATGAATTTATGAATATATGTAAACCTGATAAAGTACAGTATATGCTCCCTCTGCCAAATCCTTTTCGCTATATAATCCTATTTCCTTAGTTTAGTCCAAAAAATTACGTCAATTTTATTCATAATCATCACCGTATGTATCAACAGTTCATAACTGACACGATCACCCTCAAATATTTTGTGCCATAAAAATTTGCTTATAGTGCCCAGTGTATTTCATCGTGGTATTATTTGCTATGGTCACGAGTCCATTACGGTTGCTTGTTTCCTTAAGTTGTGTTTACGGGGTAAATAGTTCGTTGAATCACGTTAGTGCCTAGTCCCTACGTTTTTATTCCTCCAACTGCCGTAAAATGCTACCCAAAATGTTAAAAGGAAACCAATTTATTTTCATATCTGTACGAACTACAAAATGTTTCCTGTAGGTAAATTCAAGATTAGACTTATTGGTTATAATTCGTCACTATTGCCGTATACATTTAAATATGGATAATTTGGGCGGTAATTTTAAAGAAAGGCATCCTTATAATTGATTATCATATGTTATTATTGATACTTGCCAAATCTTGGACAAATTTGCCTGCTACATTTTGCGTAAATGGGTATCAACAATCAAAAATCTTCACAAACTTTTGCATTTATAACATAAATAGGATTATATCTAAACAATTTAATAAGGATGTTCCATTTATAAAACTGTATTGTATATTTTTATTTATTTGATTTGCTTTAATTTCATAAAGTAATAAGCTCTAAAATGGTTTCCTAGTAAAGTAATAAGTGTACTGAAGTTAAATGGTTAATAGTTATAAAAATCAGTAATTTTAATATCAATTCAAAGTTTAATATGATTATAATGTACATATAAGATATATAGTTTAAAACAAAATATTTTTATATTTATTAGTTTATATAAATATAACACATCCTAAAAAACCGGAAATTAGCTTGCTCTCCGATAGTGGGTATAATTATAGTCGTATAATGACTAACATATCGTAACTAACAACATTGGCATATAATTAATGGGTCCAAGTAATTACAAAAGTGGAGTCTGAGCAACGTCAAAAAACAATAAGCACCACAGGTATGTCAGATAGTGAATATAATTATAGTCGTATAATGCCTAACATATCGTAACTAACAACATTAACATATAATTAATGGGTCCAAGTAATTACGAAAGTGGCGTCTGAGCATCGTCAGAAAACAATAAGCATCACAGGTATGTCAGATAGTGAATATAATTATAGTCGTATAATGACTTAACATATCGTAACTAACAACATTAACATATAATTAATGGGTTCAAGTAATTACGAAAGTGGCGTCTGAGCATCGTCAGAAAACAATAAGCACCACAGGTATGTCAGATAGTGAATTAATCAACTTGAACGCGGTGTAGCTTGCATGTACCACGAAACCCAGCCATTTGTTACGGACTACCCTTCATTAAGAGCCTTGATCGAACATTAGCGTTGAGGGCTGATGATGAATACATTATACTAATATACAGGAAACGCCTAAATTTCATTTCCAAAGAAACCATTGGATACATTTACTTATATGTAACAACTTATGAACACAACTATTTAATTGAATACTGTTTAAATTGTATTGCGTTTAATGTCAAATAATACTATACCCTCTCATGTAGAATATATTTATTGCAAAATTTAACACTGAACTTTTCAAAAGATGAAATTGTAATATTTTTTATTACATAAATGTATGTAGTGAAATACAAAGTATGTACAAGTATGTTTAAGTACAAAAATTTAATTCCTAAATCTTGCATAATCTAAAACCTTTATCGATAATTACAAATGTTCAAAAATTAGAAACAATTAGAAATGTATTATTGCATTAAATTATAATTTATGCTATGAAGTAAAATAGATTTTGGTAGTAGAGATGGATTTATTTATTTTATCACATATCATAATTCCATGAACAAACTTTATTATCTATAACGATCTGAATCCTGCTCTGCGGTATATTATATAATACAAAAGCCGTAAGCGTTGGCAGCTAGAACCATTAACTGTCATGTTGTATGAGCACAATAGTGAACTCATCTTTAGCTGTTGTGTCGTGTCTCCTTGACATTAATGATATTGTATCATGTGTTCATAGAGGGTCACATCATGTGAAAGGATATACATTTGCAATCAAATGCACTTGGTTAATTGTCTCTTAACAGGAGTATAACACTAATTTGCTTCAAGCAGGTAGATTTCTACATTTAATGAGATTTTATTTCGTTGATTAAAAGAAAAAAGTAGAAAGGCCAAACTGAATCAAATTGGCTTTTGTTGTATTTGGTGATAAGATAAAATATGTGTAATTTTGAAATAGTATTAATTATAATTACGTCACGTAAACCAATTTTTATTTTTCAAAAATTACAATTAATGTTATTAATTGTTATGATTGAAAAATAATCCGTTAAGTTATTAATTAATCTGAGGTATTAATTGTTTTAAGTTTAAAGGGCTACCATATTAAAAGGAAACGGAGTACGAATATGGCCCACAAACATAGCCAAAAACATTTTAGGATCTATTAATTCGGTCAAACTTTCAACAGGTTAGGCTTAGTTTTTCAGACAGTTGGCGTTACTACAAGCCGGATTATAACACATTTTGAACGGGAGGTAGTGTTGGGCTCTGGGGACCATGTACGGTGAAGCTAAGCAGAACTTTTGGTAAGTACTACAATTAGGATGATTGGAATAAGCTTATTCTGTATAGAAAATTTACCTAATATGTTATGTAGCTAACATTTGCATAACAATAAGTCTTAGCTTTAATAATTCAGTTATAAAATGTATTTAGATTTCTATACACCTCTGAAATCTTCGAAATAGATATCAGACAAATTTGCAATCAATAGGGTAAAGAGTTAAGTAGGTAATTTATTTTGTACATAGCATACATTTTTCTGATATTAAGAGTAGATTTTGTTGCTAGTATGACTTAACTCTTACATTCTCTTTACTCTTTTGTTCCAAACCCCCACAAAGTAATGAGAGATGCAATACATTTATGAGCAGCAATCAACACGTCTGACTAAAAAAGACAATAACAACCTTAAATGTTGCCTTTAAATCATATTTATTATATTAATACCAGCTAACAGTAAGTAAATTTTTGTCTTAGTGGCGTTTAACCCAGTGAAGTTTATAAAATAATATTACTGAACCAATTATCCTGATGGTTTATACCTTTCCATATAATTTTACTCAAACATGACCTGTAAGAACGAATACAGGTTTAAATATGAATAATGAGAGTGGGAGGTGAAAGCACTTCCTATTTATAAATTTGAAATATAGATAAACAGTCTTACGCATTGTTCATTACTAGGAAAGAAATAAAATGTATTATTTACTGTTTACTTCAAATATATAGAATAGACCACAATCTGATTTACTTTTAATTGTCTTAGTGATTGCGAAGTCTGTATCTTTAGTGGCCGTAAAGAAAGAAATTTCTATCTGTTTGTCCAAACGATATCTGGAGCGCTAACTGACCTAAATCATTGATATTTTGCATTACGCTTCTTTTTTATATGTAGAATAACTCTCATTTTTATTATGAAGCATGTTATTCAATCGTGTTTTACAAAGCATTTATATTTTTACCTGGGTAATATGAATAACAATGATGGCAACAATAAAAAACACATATTAAACAGAATTCAAAACAAACCGAATGCATCCCATATGATATTTCAACATGTCATACATCTATCAATAGACTTTATAATGGCCTTAACATCAGTGAAACTTGTTAAGCGAAATGTACTTTAGCGTACGCCCATCTTTTACTTACTATTTTTATTTATATTTTAGTGTATAGCTATTTAAATTTATTTAGTTACTACTTTCAAGCGTGCACGCGTACGTCATTAATAATAAAAGACTAATTTTTAATAAAATTTTTATAAAAACTAAAATAAAACCAACACCTTTTGAAAAAATTTTTCTCAGTTTGTGAAAAGAAATGAAAAAAACATCATTAAATAGTCGTAAATAACAACGATATATTAAAAGAAAGAAAATAACTCCACGTAATATATTCAGTTATATAACTACTACTCAGTAATATAACTCACGTAGTTATTATTGTCATTAATATTAAAAAAAAATTGGCAACACTGAAGAAGAATTGTATGAGAAAAGGAAAGTTTTGGTGTTTGATACCAAAGCAACTGATTGATATAGTAAGGACACCTATGCTTCCTCAGTGAATTGTTAAAGAACACCTGTTACAATCATCGACCATTGATATCCGTTTTTAAAAAGGTATTGAAATTTTGTTATTAACATCCTTTACCGAATTAAATTATTCAATTAACCGTCGATAGCATTGTGAAAGAGGTTGTGATGAATTGAATGGCTGTATACTGCATTGTTCCTTTACTAGTGTTCCATTTGAGATAAATAATTGTTATTGATTGTTTTGTTCTTTTATCATACGCTTTCACATGCTTGTTTTGTTTCTTATTTGGAGGAGAATCTATAAATATATTTCACTTTTATAAGTGACTCG
>NW_025778996.1:0-58943 GCF_021130785.1 Homalodisca vitripennis | reverse complement strand
AAAAATTTTATATTTATGGATTTTTCATTAAATTTCAGAGATTTTTTATTAATATTTTAATATATTTTACAAACAGAATTTTCGTTGATTAGAAGCAGATATGAGATCAATAGATTGAATTCGAAGGAGATTTGACTAAGTTTCAGCTTAAGAAAGTAGAAGCAAACAGCTATAGATTCGGTTATTTTTCATTCGTGAGTTACCAGAATTCGTTTATTGTCCTTTAAACAGTATTTTCCCCTTGATTTTACTGTTGGCTCCGAAAGTGAGCTAGAACCGCCATATTACTATCTACTTATATATATATATATATATATATTTATATATATATATATATATTACGGTAGAATGATTTGTACATTTATAGACCTCGTTTTATTTGAATATTTCTAAACCATTCGAGAGCAATATGGACTTTTGTACCTTGCTTCATAAATTTTCAGGTGTTTAATTTTCATTGTGAAATAAATATAGGTCAATACCTAATGTTTCTTAGGTACTTAATCACATACTTAATAAAATTATATTCGATAGAATCACTGAAAATAAAATAAAGATAAAACAATTAATAATATTTATCTACATTTGCTATACTTATTGCTTTTGTTCCAAAGCAATTATAATGTTAAGTGTTTCATGCTTTTCTTGTAACAGTACAACAGCTGTTGAGGAGTGCTAATCACGTGATTTGCTGTCTGCACAAACCGCTGTACTTGCGATAACAGTCCAAAAAGAGACCAAGCCAAGACAGCCTGATTGATTGATTCTGGTGCAGAGCAGCGCTCCTTGTCAGATCAACAGACAACAATGAAGTTCACAGACTATAGCATTTTTTAGTAAAATTTATGTTAGCAGATTGGTATTCAATAACATACATTTTATTATTCACTAACTGATAAATTATGTTGTGAAAGCTATCGGCGAAATCAAAATGAGTTTGTTAATTCAGATAATTTAATACAATTTTTACTCATTGTAAAGCACTATACAAAACAGAACTTAAAACTAAATGTTATTTTATTCAGCGGTAAACTGAAAGTTCTATTGTGTTACCATATTTTCTTTGGTTGCAGTAAAACTGGGTCTTGATAAGATCTGAGCGTTATGATGTCACCTTCAGACACTGGATTGATGTATAATTCTATTTTTTTCATCCATTCAGAGAATTTGTATCTGCTTTGTTTTTGGCAAAAGCAATCTGCTATATGCTTGTTATTTTGTATACGGTTTTTCCTAGTTGTTGGTATTTTTAGTAAACAGTTAAAATGATTTCCTTTGTCTGCTAAGTTATTAGTTTATGAAATAATTATTTGGACCTAAAATATTTTGATTATTGTATCTTTAACAAAGAGAAAAAACCTATACAATGAACTTTCATTCCGTTATTTGAATATATTTTTTATATTAGTCAGTTTTTATCGTAACTGTTTGGTTTCAGAAGATATCTGGAGTACCATTTGACTTCTGACTTTATGTTTTTTAAATTTTCTTAAGAATTTTATTTTATTTACTAAGCAATTTTACTTGAATATTCAATATGTTTAGAGTAAATTTGTATGTAAACTACAGGTTTGTATAATAATTCGTTAATTCGTTAAATTTTAATTAAAAATACATTTAATTAATTTAAAACTACATTATATCGTATTATTATAAAATAAATAATTATGTATTCAGTACAATGTGCTTACCACCTACTGGATACAAACATGAAAGTATCGAACCTTATTATGTTAGTTGAGAAGTCATTGCTTTCGTATGACCTTTGAGATTTTATGGGGCCAACGTCCTTTTAGTACTTCAAATATTTTCACGGGAAAAGTTAATTTTATAAAGGAATAATTATCCCAAGAACACTAAGACCAATTTTGGAGATGAAACTAAGCGAGACGTTCTACGTCTCTGATATACAAAGGTAATTGGTTTGTTTGTAAACTTGATTGTGAAGTACCTTGAAGTAATGAAGTTTGCTATGGCGTTGTAAATATGGATTCAACATGATAACACAACCATATTAGCTCATTATTACCCATTCATCATGTTTCCTAAAAAACAATTCATTTTTATATCGTTTTATACCATGAGCACAAAACAAAAAATATGAATACAAGTATATATTATATTATATATATTATATATATATATATATATATATATATATACTATATATATACACACACACATGTATATATATTTTATCCTTTACAAACATGGTCAGAATAAATAAAAACTGCAATAAATGAATAATGCTCACTTATTTTATACTCTCATAAATTTACTTATCGGTAATTATGTATAGCTATAGTGTCAAATAAAAAGTTAATTATTGAATTTATTTCTAAAATATTGCTGATATAAACTACAACGCATTAGATCAGAAATTCTTCATTTGTAAAAATCATGTATAAACACTACTAATCAAATTTAAAATTATAAAAAAACTAAAATAAATGTGCATACGTGTAAGAGAGTTAAGTTATCAATTTAGATATACATAATGCTTCATAAATACTTTTAAAAACTTAGGTGGTTACCCACGTTGAAATAAGAAAAAATCTTAGTGTAAATATTTGTCCAAATTTTTTTCGAGTTAGTAATACAATTTACATATAACTAATTTTTTAATTTTACTGGACAATTTTATTCCTCTATACATTGTTTTCTTTGAGTAAATGTATAAAATAACAATGTTATTCCAGGAAGACTTATTTTTGCTTTTAGTTTGTTTTCATTGTTGCTACTGTTTACAGTTACAGTACAAGTTTACTGGAAGAGTTCTCTACGTTCAAACATAGCAGGTAAAACATTTAATGAACAATCCAAAATGATCTTCATGTGGATATGTTAAAATGGCAATGGATGCAAGGCTTAACATCTGTATAGTTGATATTTGACCATACATTATATGTATACATTTAATATATTAAACTATATGTTTATTTACACTTGTTTTAATTCCAATGTGCATTCATTATTAAAGAGGCAAGGTAGAACTTATAGCTTTATAAAGAATCTTTTGTTCGTCCAAGATTTTAAATGCTCTGGAAATATTCTTTAAATGTTAAAGCTTATAGTTTATTAGTAAGTAAATACGCTTATGTTTTCCTTTGAAATATTTAGAATGGAAAATTTCTTCTGCGAGCTGAAGTTATTTGTCACGAACATACCGGCACAGGAGTATTGTTAGTGAAATGTACCCAAGTTTAGTCTGCCGATATTACAAACAACAATCCGAGATTACGAGATCACCCGATCGTGCCAACTGTAGAACAGCTGATTAGAGAAGTTGGCAGAACTGCCCGGACAGCTGTTCTGTCGTTACTTTGGAATCCTGATTGATCACTACCTTCTGCATACTAAATACGGAGCTATGTTTTCAATGAAACACGATATCCTCTTATCTGCATAACATTATTTCATCATTACTATTTTAATTCTTTGTTACATATTTCAAAAATGTACTGTTCGTCAAGTCATAACCTTTTAAATATATTCAAACAAATATTCGTTTATCCAAATCCTTTCAATATACCTCTAAATTTTATGTGCGTGTTATAATTGAAATGGAGGTACTTGTGTGGCACAATATCACGGGTTATCTCCTTGATGCTCTTCCTTAGATTTCGATCACATATCTCTCTTCGATATTTTGGATAAACCATCATTATTTAAGATAGACTCATCATAAAAGTTTTTTGGGTAACTTTTTGAATATTCTTCATCTGTTGGCCAAGGTTAATTTATGTTTCAATTTTACACATTGGCCATGAATCATTGTACTTAACACAATCTTAATAATATTTGAGAAATTCTTCGGGAATCAGCAAATCTGTGCAAACTAAACTTGTCAATTAGTTCTGGTTCGTGAAATTTGGCACTATCCTTCAAATACAAAAATTATGAACAAATAAGGCTAATATGTTTTCTGATAGTTGATATAGTACACAATGACCTTACAGAATACATTACAATTAAAATGCTAGTTTCCAGATGCCAATCTATACCAATTAAAATTACAATTAAATGCCAATCTAGATATAAGTATTTAAGAAAAGACTATGAAACATACTCTGGTCTGTCCAGATGCCGTGTCAGTGGGAAACAAAGCATTTTTATTTTAATCCGCTTGGGGTCGCAGGTAATGGTTATCAAAAGGTCAGGTTTTCCCCTATATGTATGTACTATAGACATAGCGTAATCAAATGATACAGCAAAGTTTCTGTATCCTTAAAAAAAATATGAAACTTTTGACATACAATTTTGAATACCATTATACAAATTGTTACTTTAAAAACCTTGTCACTAAAATAATTGTGCTAAATATTTCTGACTCAGTTTTTTTTTAGAGAGAGTTTTAAATAGTGAGTTGAAAATTTTTTTTAGATTTGCACGTTTTTGCACTAGGTTTAATATATTATATTAAATAAGAAGGTGTGGTTAGTTTAACAACTTCTCTCTCCTTCTGTAATGCCCTTCACG
Organism: Homalodisca vitripennis; assembly: GCF_021130785.1. NCBI lineage: Eukaryota > Metazoa > Arthropoda > Insecta > Hemiptera > Cicadellidae > Homalodisca > Homalodisca vitripennis. Next base: position 54,464 of record NW_025778996.1, on the reverse strand, counting down.
TATAATCCCCTCTTGCTTTAACAATAAAAACTGATACATAATCTTATATATTTCTATATATTTTCAAATTACATTTAAAAAATCAAAAAACATATTCAATCTCTGAATAGTCTTATTAGTATAGTCGCTTACTAGTTAGTAAACGTTTACATTAAAATAAAAAAAAACATTATGGTTGCCTGTAAAGTCGGTTTTTACGGGCGAAGATTTTACGTGACGTCTTTTTCTCGGTTAGTAGAATATTTATTGATATGAATATTATTGAAATATTATTGAATGAAAATAAGAATTGCACAAATTTTTAAACTATAGAAATATATTTTGTGTTTACTAAAACATTGTACATAATTTGAAAATTAATTAAAATTTGTTATTGTAAATGGTAAAGTTGAATAAAAACATTTACTAAAATTGGAATTTGAAATTCTTGCTAAACACAGTTAAATTCTAACTCCGCGCGTGGTGATTTGGTCGGTTTAGTTCGTTTGTTTCGTCGCACTGTTATGGACAGGTTAGAGGTTATAATTTGTTATTTTACATGTTTGACTAGCAATACGCGCTGTTTCTTCTCAATCGACTGAATTACGATTGATTGCAGAGTGATTTAAACTAATAATTTACTTAACACTATCAACATTTGTCAATAGTATGACATAACCTATAAACTCAGTTTCTCAACTTTTGTGTCAATCTAACAAATTAATCAATCAATCATAGTTTACGATAATGAAATATCAGTGTACAATTATTTACCTTTATTGTTGTAGTTGTTGTAAATGACGAATCTAAGCACTCCACATTTTCACGAATAAACATAGTTATCTGCTTTATCCTGTGCGGCCGGACCCACAGTTATCTGCTTTATCCCGTGCGGATCCCGTGCGGCGGACCCACTGGACGGGCATCGTAACGTTACCGGGCGTTACACTTTTTCATGAGTGACTCCCGAGCCGTTGTCACGTCAAAAAATTGCGTAGAACTATTTGTGATCTTTCAGACTGTGTTATTAGTATTTTGATTGACTCCAAATTTGATGTAGGACTAACATATTATAATCTTAAATTTATATATAAAATGCCTATATACTTAGAGGGATTTCTAAGGTAATTATAAAACAGTTTAACTCTGACTTTATAGCCACATTACATAAACTTAAATAAAATACTATATAAAAATAGATAAAAATATCTGTCAGTGGCTATCAATTATCTCTGGATTGATCGGAATCCCATTTAAAAAATATATGCTCATGGTGTCTGTGTGTTCAAAGAAAGTGTGTGAGATTGCTAGATCATAATAAATATCAAACGTTTTAATTACATATTAGCGGTTAATAACAATGAAGTGTTTAACAGTTTTAAAAATATTACTCTGTCATGTATTGATGATTGCATGTAACACTAAATAAATTTAAACACAAAGCGTATTACATACATAAATACATATAACAATAGTATAATTCGTTTTGTGATATTGCATCAAATATACATAATACGTATCAAATAATACTAAACATAATCCTATTAGTCGATTATTATTATCCAAAAATAAGTTCACCTGGTGATTAATTTGAACCAATATGCCTTCACCAGTCGCTCGTATTTAAAAGGTTATCAATCATTTTAATGTATATAATGGCAATAATATTTTGTATTTTTGGAAGGATTAGTTTGTGGAAGATACTAAAAAAAGTCTTGATCAAAAAGTCACATTAATAAACCTCTTAATGAAAGAGAAATTATGAACTTATACATCAATAATGATTTCCAAACATAACGCAGCTATGGTAAGAAAGGTTAATTTAATGCAAATGTTCAGTTTAGTTCCAGTTCTCCTTTCTTCTTAGAACAGGTTCTAGAATCAGAACCAGTCACAGACCTGTTGAAAAATTATTTTTATAAGGGGGCTTTTAAAGTACAATTTTGTTTTTCAAGACAATTTACGTCAAATGATATAGGGCAAAATTTAAAAAACTACAATTTATACAGTATTAAAATAAAAATTTAGATCTTTAGGCGCGTAAAGCGAAAAAGCGCAATTAGCTTATGTTTTTTAACAACTAAAGCTTATACATGAAAACAGGCTGAAATTCCCGAGTTGAAAATGTTGGCTTATATTAAGAAAATATTTTATTCCGCAATTTATCACATCTTTGGTACCATCTGAAGCTATTCTCTCTGTTTATGTGCTCAAAAATGTCATAATTTACAATAAGATATATTTTAATTCATTTGGAGCCGGTATAAAAAGACACCGTCCTGACCAACGCTGGGTAAAAGCACAAGTCAAGTTTTCCACAGCACCTATACGACACAAACCATGATATGAACTAAATAATCAGGGTCTAAACAGAGCGCTACACTTTTGTACGAAAGGAAATTTGTTTAAACTCATTAGAATAATATGAAATATGTGAGGTATTTAACGATAAAAATTCAAAAGATAATATTCTTAAAAGAAAGATTTAATTCCATTCCAATATATTTTTTTTTTTTTTGCAGTCCTCAGTCGGAATCAACCTAGATCAGCTGTACCTACCGTCACTGCTGATAACCCCGGGTACAGTCCAAGGAGTGGGAGTATACGTAACCTGTCATTAAAACTGTTCATATTGAAGTCTGATATTGTGACTAGTAATGTTGGCCTACAAACTTTTAATTTGTTTTCATGATATGAGGTGTTTTTTTTTTATGTGTAATGTGTTTTGAAAAGTTTCAACTGCCTCACGGTGGGGTCAATTTTCAACCTGTAGTCTGATGATAGAATGATTTGAGAGACATATAACTTTTGACACCTACTCACGGTAGGTTTATCGGATTTAACGGAGGTTAATGTTACCTAATTAATTGTCAACCTGTATTTCTAATTACAAGATATAAGTATATCATAATGCGTTAAAAAGGCTTATCACAGGTCTATAGCCAATTTTATTCTTACCTCTTCAAGCGGAAATGGAGTCTTACACACCTCTGGAGGTGTGTAAAGAGAGGAAGAGGGCATGTGCCATTCTATCGAGTGATAGAATTTATCTATGATCAGTCAAATCCTATGGATGGATAGAGATGCAACTCCATTGACATAATTTGCAATAAAAACTTATAAAGCGATATTAAGAACGAGATAAAAATAAAAATCGTATAAAACATGTTTTTAAAACATACTAAAATTGTAAAAAGTGTTTCTCCCAATTTCAATTCAGATACATAATCCCATTCATATAGTACTTCTACAATTCAAAACTACAAAGTGTAGACTAAAACAGGTGATTTATGAATAACACACATAAAAAATAGTATACAAATGATCTTAAACACACGTTTGTTCATATTTGTTTCAATTATTTATAACAAATAAAATAGCTATTATAGGTGTTTAGTTTTTACCTCGTACAGATACAAATGTTTGGTGTATTTAAAATATAAATTGACCTGCCCGTACTGAGCCGGTTTCAATACCTATATCTCCCCGGCTCATGTGTGTTTTATATAGTGTATGTGTGTGTGGTTTATTGGGCTGCAGAGGCCACTGACCATTTGGAAGGCGTTTGGCCTTTCCGGGAGAGTGGCGTCAAGGACTCCGAGCCGTGGTGTACAAGTTAGGAGTAGCTCCAGTTTAATATTTTTGTTTAATTAAGTGTTTGTTAGTTTTTGCTGAGCTGTTTTCCTTCTGACATGTGCGGCTAAGTTTTAACGGCCCCTCACTGATGAGGTCCAGGAGATGAGTTGATTTTCTGCTGTCATCATCTCCATCATGCGTGGTCGCAGAGAACCTTCGCTTTTGCGCTCTGCTGAAGGGACGGCCACCATGATGGACATTTCTACTAGTCAACATCTGTGATACCCTGCTCATATTTCTTTATTTATTTGTTATTGTTATTGTTGCCATTTATATAGTTTATATTTTGTTATTTAATTTTAAGTTAGTTTTAGATATTATTTAGTTTATTTCTTGGATTTCATTAGGGAGCCCGCCCTTAGCCGAAGGATACCGGGTGGAATTGACATTTCTTGTTTCAAATTATGGCCGTTTCTAATTTTTGTATGCAGGTGCACCTGACAAGGTTTGTTTGAGGTATACTACTGCAGGCACTTTTTATTTTTTTTATTTATAGTATATATATATATTATATTTATATTGACTGGATAGGCCTATGCTGTGTCTTAGTAAATGAACCTGAGTATACTGACCACGGTGTTCTTTTTTTTACCTAGTTTTGTTTTGATCCGGCATCCCGTTCGCCACCATGGGCGCGCGCTTCCCTGATGGTTTGCTGTGGGTGTGCGAGCGGCGATGTACGGTTTTCAATGGTAGCAGAGCGTGGTTAGCTGCTCTCTCAGCTGTCTCTCAGTTCTGGTTTTGTTTGTTGGTGTAGGTTAGTGTTAGGTAGGGGGAGGTTAGAGTACACTACTTTTTTTTTCATTAGGAGCTCGCCATAGCACAGGATACCGGGTGGAATTGGTTTAGTGTCTTGCTTCCTGCAGACTTACCCTTTGCAGGGAGCAAGGGACTCTAAATTGCTTAACCGCTAAATTTATCTAACTGTACTCTACTTCTCCCCTATCAATGTGTTTGTTTTGTTATATTTATTGCTTCTGTGTTTGTAGGTTGTGGTTAGTGTATATTTGCAGGGTATCCTTCTATTAGGTAGCAGGTATTAAGTTCTTCACTTGGACCTCGTCAGTGTAAGCCTTTTTGTGAGTTGAGTCCACTTAGGTTACTAAGTAATTGTTGCGTACACTTTGTTGTTTATTGTTGTATTTATTTGTCTTAATTGTTTGGTATGGCGTTTTCCCTGGTGCCTGAACATCTACGCAAAGCCCGAGTTGGTTTTTGAGGTCCTGGCGAGAGGACAGAAGCCCGAGGGAGATGTGAGGGCATTAAGAGCTCAATTACGGGCTTGTATAGCGTTGGACCGCAGCTGGGAATGCAGAGTTCCAAATTAACACAGAATTTGAGTTTTGTAAAACCCGAATGGAGGAATTATAAGACGATATTAATTTTGAGTCACTTCCCATGTCCGGGTCAGCAAAGGCTAGATTGGCATCTCAGCTTTTACATTGGCGTGACAGAATAGTTTTACTTATGTCAGCTCCTAGTTTAGACTCTGATATTAAAAGTTGGGCTTTTTCGGCCAGTAACAAATTAAAACAAGCCTTAGATGGTTTGAGTGAGGTGCGCTCGGTGAAAGAGAAGGGGGGTACTATTTACCGCTGTCACTCCCAACGGAGGTTCCCACTACCATTACTTTTGCTAACCATCCACCGGCTCTTTCTTTCGAGCCTCCCAGAGTTACTATGTCTCCGATGGGTAGTGGCCCTCCTGAAGCGGCTGGTGAGGCATCATCTATAGTTGTGCCTTCCTTTTCTAGCTTTGGCAAACTGCCCCCATCCTTTGGGGAGTGTTTTTACATCACTTCCCCAGAGTTGATGGGCTTGACACTAATTTACTTATCCATTTCCTTCTGGAAGTTTTTAAGCTAAGAGAATTTCCTGGTATGACAGATGCCATGCTTATGCAGATTTTAGCGCAGTTTTCCTTAAGGCCGCTTTTTGATCGCCTTCTAGACTGCCTTAAGAGAGGTGCCACCTTTGACCAGTTCCACGCCGAGATCTTGGAGTTCTTTGTACCTGCTCGGGTTAGGGAGCGCTTGCGGGTGGAACGCGTTTACCGTCCTCAGGCACCAGACGAGACGTTGAGCCATTTTGTCGGGGACATACGGGATGTAGAGCCCGGGTTGTTTGCGCTTGAGCTTGAGCGAAACGGAGTTGGTGAGCCTTATTTTGGAGGGCATTAAACCTGAAGAACGCTCCCGTTTGATTTTTTTGTAGCCGTCCCGCATCTTTTGCGGATTTGGACCGCCTCTCCATCATCTCTAGAGGGGTTCAGGATGCGGATGATCAAAGGGAGGCCATGTCGAGGCATCTTCCTCACTTGCCTCCGGGCCGGTCCATGCTCCGGTGCAGTCTGAGCCAGCAGCTGCTCCTTCCCGTAGGCAGCCTCCTACCTGTTATGGCTGCAAGCAAGTGGGACATATTAGACCGTTTTGTCCACTTAATAAAAAAAACTAGTAAGCTTGCGGACGAGTAAGCCCGACTCGTGCCGTAAAGGTAATTTTGAGGGCAAATATGTACCTGATTTTGATGGTAAAGGGGTAGCTGGTTTAATGCAGAACAGAAAGAAAGCAGAAAGAAATAGACTTGGGAACAGTTATCATCGTTGGCCGAGAGGGGAGGTTGCTGCTCTGGCTGCGCAGGGAGTAAGGGCTGCCCGCTCAACCTGCCCACAACTGGATGTGCTTGTGGGGAATGTGGTGCAGAAGGCCCTGGTTGATTCTGGGTCAGCACGCAGCCTGATTTTCTTTGTCGTTTTTTGAAGATCTAAAATCCTCTGGGCTAATACGGCAGGTTGAGCCTAGTTCACTTATCTGCTGGACTGCTTCACGCACACCTTTACCTATTATCTGTAGTGCCCAGATTCACATCAAAATTAATTATTTCTCTTGGGATTGGAGCTTTTTGGTGGCTAAGGACCTGACTTTTCCTTTCATCTTGGGAGCAGATTTTATCGGAAAAACTGGCATGATTTTGGATTTGGCCTCCAGTCTTGTTTGCTTTCGCCAGGCGGGTGCTAGTTCCCTTTTCAGATGTCGAGTCTCGTGGGACTGCTGCCTTAGAGATGGAAGATAAGAGCTTGACTCCTCCTGACCAACTAGGACATCTTACGCCGAAAGAGGCTGAGGTGAGGACATAAGGCAGATTTGTTCCAGTTTTCCTGAAGTCCTAACTGACAAACTGGGCACGACCAATCTCTTGGAATACGAGATTCGTCTTACAGACACCCGTCCTGTACGTTCCCATCCATATAAGCTTGCTCCGCCCAAGATGGAAATTCTGAGAAATATGATTGATGATTTACTTAAGAGTGGGGTAATCGAGCCGTCTTGCTCAAATTTTTCCAGTCCAGCGTTTCTAGTGCCGAAACCTAATGGGAAGTCCAGATTGGTCCTGGATTATCGAAAGCTCAATGCTCAGATAGAAATTGACTCCGTGCCTCTCCCCGATTTGCATTCTGCTTTCGACTGGTTTGGTAAGGCCAAGTATTTCTCCATTTTTGATCTTAATCAGGCATACCATCAGATTCCTCTAAAACACGAGTCTCGACCTCTCACTGCCTTTTGTGTGCCTTGGAATTTGTACCAGTTCACCCGAGTGCCAATGGGCTTGGCTGTGGGGGCCCAAACACTCACCAGACTCCTGGATTCTATCTTTCATGATGTCAAATTTAAGTTCGTGTTCAACTATCTGGATGACCTGCTTGTGTACAGTGAGAGTTATGAGGAGCACTTGACTCATCTAGAGGAAGTTCTAACTAGGCTGCGAGAGTCTGGCCTTACCGTCAATCCTGAAAAGGTGAGTTTTGCTCAGCCTGAAATATCGTTTCTGGGTCATCTTGTTTCTTCTCGAGGTGTTTTGTATTGATCCAGAGAGAACCCAGGCAATCAGGGAGTTTCCTCCTCCTAAGGATGCCAAGGGGATTGCCCGTTTTGTAGGAATGATAAATTTTTATCGTCGTTTCATCCCCAATGTTGCTGAAGTGGCGGCCCCTCTGAAACTCTCTTAGGAAAAAGGGTGCCAAGTTTGAGTGGGGTGAAGCGCAACAGACTGCTTTTGAGCAGCTGAAAGAGGCAGTGATGCAGCCTCCAGTCTTGGCTATGCCTGATTTCAGTCGTAAGTTCGTCTTGCAAACTGATGCTTCCTCCTTAGCCGTTGCTGCTGTTAACTTATAAGCCCTTTAAAATGTAAGTAGGTGGATAATATAAATTATAAAAAAGCTTTAAACAGATAATTTACTTATCAAAATCAGTATGATCAGTATTAGTGTCATAAAGAATTTGTATACACAGCATTAAGTTTTTTACTAGCCTGGTAGTACAGAGTGAACGCATTGATAGTTCAATTAATAGCGAAGGCAACCCGGAGCGCGACTCCTGGACTCCATCACTATGATGCATTCAACAAGGGTCAGCATACTGGTGCATATTACCATCAAACGTTGTAACCATTTTTACTTTTGGGTTTTTTATAAACTTTATCTTTTTAAAAAAATAAACTGCACAAAACAGATATGTTTGAGATTAAAACAACATTTTTAATTTGATATATCCTTTAATTCAGCAAAAGTGGTAGACGCATATTGAATATTTTACGTATACTTGTAAAACTAAAACACTCTCTACATTCTAATTTATATAATTACACGAAATATGTTAAAGCAATTATATATTTATCATTAATAGTGTTAAAAAAAAAAATTCTTAAAATTTTATTCTGTTAGCAAATTGAGAGGTATTTCTTGCATTGCATCTTTATACTACATCTAAACCATTATTGTATGGAATTATTCAGCTATTTACCGAGATTTTCATCATAATCTTTATCAGTTTATCTTCTTATCAGTTATATTCACTTGTAATGAATGTTTTTGTAAGAAGTAATATCTTCAATTTAATTTTCACCCTATACAATGTTTATAGTTTGAGAATGTAGCTTACGAATTGCAAACCTATAGTAGTAACTATTGAATTTCATTTATTGCACAGTTTAAAAATTTATCTTCAATTCTTTTCCTGTGAATACAATTATTTTTAGTGATTGTTATTAACGAAACGCTCTTACTTAAGTCACCAACCAACATAAACTAACATCATTTTCTTTTCTCTGAACATTCAACGTTCTCTAGAATTGGCAGTTTACAGTGAAAAATTTTCTAATTTATTTTTATATTATTTGGTTGATTAAATATGTTTCTCTTGTAAGTGTAAGATAAATGATTGAAAGTAATGAGTAAAAGACATGATTGTTGTTATTCAGGTCTCAAATAATCTGGGAAGTTTGTTGTTGAAAGAAAAGCAATTTGAAAATTCAGCCCCTAGAGGTAACTGAAAGTTTCAGCTTACCTTGTATTTATTTATTATGATGAAAGAAATTAACCTTTAAAATTTCTTGTTATTGTAAGAAACTCTGTTTTCCTTATAACTTTTCGTTCTGATTAATTAAAAAATAAACAGCTTTTTGAACATTGAATACTAATTATTTACTTATTAAGCTTTTGCCTCCCATGTAGTTCCAAGATACAGGTTACATACAATCCATTTGCTTTTGAAAATGATAATGTTGCATAAATGACAACGGACAATAGAAAACGTGGTAATATTACAAGATTTCCTTACTTGGCCGAACTCAAGTAGCATACTCTGTACAATTGTTAATCTACAAGAAATTATAAATTTAAAAAGAAAGAGATAAGTGATTGGCTAGGGTGTTAGTGAAGCCTATGACTTGAACAGCTGTAGACATGTTATTTCTAAATGTCTTTCTGCATTAAATATGCCGACAACGAAACGGCATGAAATTTTGCATAGTTTAATTGCTATATAAGCCACGTGGCATTTCAATACTTCCCTCTGTGTGAATTGTTTAACGTTAGTGTGCGTTTTCACATTGGTGGTGTTGGTAACATTGATACAATGAGAAAACTCCAGAATGAATACATTTCTTTACAAACTTGAGTACAATGAAATGACATTTTAAAATGTGAACTATCTTTAAGATGTCTCGAGTATGTTTTCGACTGGTGGTTTTTGCATGAATATTAATTTGTACGTGGAAAACAATGATCTTTATAATGGTGCATGTCCAACCATGAACATTATGATATAGCATTGTGATTCCTATCACTCAATATGCTGACGTAATTTCTATTTTGCTCTTTTCTGTATGGGTGATATTTGTTATTAAATACTTGTAAATCAACCATTCAAGCATGAGCCTTAGTATTAAACATTTAACGATAAAAATTGAAGGACTATTAGAAGGTAATTTCAATTTTTTATTTACTTTAAAAATTTGTTTTTTATTCGTCATAACTCAGTTGAGGGAGTTGAAAATAAAGTACTTGATTTAGAGAGGAAACATTTGATCGTCATCCCCAGGCTATGAATTAGGTTAATGTGTTTAAATAATAACCTAATTAAATAACATACGCGGTAACTGGATAGGGCAGATTGAAAACCTAGTGTGTAAATTATAGTTCTGTAGTTTTGTGCCTCCGATGTCTATGGTTAACATAATGTGTTGCAGTCTCATTGATATCCAGTATGTTATTATGCAACGGTAACACACACATCAGGTGTAACATCAACAGTGCAATCTGTATCTTGAGTAAAAAATTACTTATTTTATCTTCTGCTTGATTTAACCTCTTATATTATTGTAATGATATTCATTACTATTCTCTCAATTCCATTACGTTAAATAAACATTTGAAACAACTTCTGTATTAGTAAAAAGTATATTTAAACATAAAAATTCATGAAAAGGAAGAAGAATATATTCTTTGTTAACAATAGCTGACACATTAATCGTATATTTTTAATTGAATTTCATGAATCATATTACTTTCAACTCATGTAATGAATTTGGAAAGTGATCTAAAAATATGTATTAGAAGAGATCTTTACTAAAACTCAGTTTTATTTTACAGCAATTAACTTTTTAATTACTAACCAGTTTTAATCTAGAACTTTTACAGCTGTATAAATTTATTTATGCAATTACTGCGAGACAGGTTTCATTGAGCTTATATGAAAAATTACAAGTATATAGATTCATTTAAATATGATATTTAGGCTGCATGTTTTACTATTTGAAATGAGAGAATTTCATATATGTCCTTAGTGTGTTTACAAGTCTATTAATTCTGGAATTTTCTTTTGACTATTATGGTTACCGATAAGACTACTGCAAATATTTTCAATATCTGTTAACTAAATCCCATGCATGCGCCATCATAGAAATTGATGTTCCTCATATAGAAATATGCAGATTAGCCTATGAAATCTTCATACAAAATGTCGTACCATGCCCCATCATCAAACTTGATGTACTTCAATATCGAATACGCCAATGAACATACGATATCTTATTGAAATTTTATGTCTGTAAGTCCATTTCGAGTTATCGTGCGGACAGACATAAAGGAAATTTTCCAATCCATCCAATGATTGGCTTTTTTAACTGTCAGCTATTAAATTAACTAAAATATAGTTTTCTGTTATGTATTTATTTGTTTGTTATTATATAAATTTTGTGTAACTTTATCAAAAATTATTTATCAATTATGGCGGCATATATGAACAAATATTTTTTTACTCGACCTATATTCTTACGAAGATTTAGTGTTTCCACATTTATAAGGGCAACGTAAAATTATATTTCTAAATATAATTTCATAGGCTCTCACTCGGCCTGCTTGGTAGTGCATTCCAATTTTTTTAGTTACTTCCGTGTTCAGTATAAAAATATTTCAATAATTTCAATTTTACTTGTCTTTTTACAAGAAACGTACCGATTAAAAATTAATTGATATATAAGAAAATACCTTAGTACTTAGTAAGAAAGTATCTTGTTAAAAAATCTAAATTATTAAATTGTAATATATAATGATATTTGAATCATAATATTCTTACATTTACAGTGTTTACAGGATTAAAAGGATCTTAAAAAAGTACTACATGGTACAGAATATATAACAAAATAAATACCCTTTCTGCCACAACAATAAGTTATATGTCATAAAAATAAATATGTTTATCAAACCTTACCGGACATTATAAACCTATTTTTGTAGGACCTGGGTCCTCTTTGTTCGTTTTACGAGTAAAACCTTCCCAAATAGAACTGGACCTACTTCTCACATTCGAGACATATTTTCTTTATTTAACCTTTTATATTATTGTAATGATATTCATTACTATTATCTCAATTCCTTACAAAATTCAACATCTTAACAGTATTATAAATCTCAATATAACCTTTACTATAACATTTGGCTTCTAGAAGTTCTTTAGATTATGGTATCATGCATAGCATTCCAAGGGGTAGGGCTCTGCTTGATTACCTCTACGTAAACCATATAAAATATAGCTGTATATAAGCGTCAGACCGTTCAACGCAAGCTGGTATCAATTATTATTTACTGTAATGATTGGACTATCAGGATTAATTGTTGGCAGTGATTACTACTGAATAGTTTACTAATTATGAGGAGTTCGTTGTCTATTAGTTCAACAAGCATATAACAGTATTATGCTATTGTTGGTATAGAGGCAACACCTTTGGCCTATATATGGTGTTTCAAATGTGATATTTAACTTTTATTTAACTAACTGAGACCGCTTGAAACTAAAGAATACAAAATCAACAGTGGCCTAGTACTATACAATGTCTGATATCCTATCGGGAAGAAACCGCTTCAACCACTTGTACTTCATGGCTCTAGAGAATAACGGCATAAGCGCCGCGCTGGGAGACATGCCGATGTTACAAAGATACGTCAAAGAGACTCAAACATGCCATCGCCATGCATTCAGTACACAATAAGAGACTTTAAAGTGAAACCTGCGTTGCGTAGGAGGTTTACACTCGACTTACTTCAACAGCCTCGAGACAGCTTTGAGAATTAGGTTCTACATGAAAGCCACTTGCCGAAAGCTTAATCCCACCGTGCTTAAAGAAGATTATCTTTTATTGAATTTCTTAATACGAGGTATAACACATTACAGTTAAATATAAATGGATAGTGGTTTTTTAATAAATCAATAAATACAAGTAAGTCAATCTTCCTATCCGATAAACAACATACTTTCTTTAAAAAATCGAATTCGTAGGCAGCCTTCATGTATTAAAAATACAATATTTTCTAAATATAGAAAACCTACTTTAAACTGCATTTATTAGTAAATTATACACATGTGAACTAATTTAATGATCTTTAACATATATTTATCTCTTCGTACTATCAAGCTCTTACATTAAAAATTTTACAAGACAGAAAGTAGTGAACAAAACGCATATTTTACGTAAGCTCATTGTACTGACGCAAACGTAATTTCAAATGATAGAAGTAAGATTACCATATGATTAATTTCTATGCGCTAAATAAATAATAATTAGAGAGATTTTAGAAAGAATTAACATGCACCATGGAGTTCGCTTAAAGCATGATATGTCCTAATTTAAGGTATGCAATATTTATTACACTTATTTAGTCGTACGTTGAAAGGAATTTATAATTATAAGTGATTACTGGACAGAAGTACCTTCAAAATGAGTAATTATGTGGAAGAAATAATTCTTTCCCCTTAGCTAATATTTTTATTATTTGATACTGTAATAAAATCTATAACGTAAACCTATAGGATTAAATTTTCACTACGGAGTGTATATAAATGATTTTATTGGAATAACTTATAATTACATTGAAATATTTATTGAATTAAAATTTTCTCCTACTCTACACTAGAGGTGAGTAACATTCAATCTGACTGATAAATCTGCTAAATTCTGATTAGACGTCAATTCCATACGAAAACTCTCGCTGATATGGAGCCCCTCAGACAACAGACAGACAACGCCGATCAGGGACGAGGGAGAACACCTTAATTTATCGCCAAAAAGATTGCAGAGATGCCGGTGGTCTGGCAGACCAATCATACAGTGTCGTCAGTAATCAAAACAGTAGTAGACCTTATCGCTGACTATATTAAATGGTACAGAGATAACCATCAAAAAGACAGAAGGCGATGGGACAAGAAAGAGGATTGGTGAACCAGAACCTCCTTTTCATTTTGCAGAGATCCTGCAAGAGAATGAAGAACTCAAAAAGGCCTCTCTAGCCACGAGACCGGGCTTGCCCAAGCTCGTTGTCAACAAAAAGAAGAGATCGGTTGTAGAGCTTGCCACTCCAAACATAAATGGCTGTAAAAATTTATGATCCAATTTAAAAAAACATATTTTTGAATAAGTTATAAACAAATATGTAACTGCTTTCTTTACATGGGTTTGAAAATATATGTATCAAGATTTAAAATGTGTTCTTCCATTTAGATTTTTTGCTTACACATGAAACATAGAAATACACAATACCTATCTTATAATTATATAAGCATTCTACCCAACTGTTTTTGGTAAGTCAGTCTTCATAAAGCTGTTAGATCTTAGGTTAACTGCTTCTCAATCCTGACTTAACCTGTTAATTTGATCTTTTAACGCCTCCGACGCAAGTATGTATGTATAACTTACATAATACTACACACAAAGATGACAGTGAAATTAAATATAAAGGAATAATTTGTTATGATAAACTGAATAGATATTTGCAAAGTATTAATTGGGTTGAGTTTTACTGTCTAAATGATGTTAACAACTGCTATTTAAAATTTTTGCAAATTTTAAACAATTCTTTGATGAAAAGTAAAAGATTTATTCCAATAAATAAAAACCTAGAGAAGGCTAAGGCGGTTAGCCCTTGGATTAATGTTAATTTATTGCATAGGATTAAAAGAAGAAATAAACTATTCTGTATGTATAAAAAAGACCTTATGATGAGCTGTTCAAACATTATTTTAACAGCTACTATGAAACTAGGACATTACTTCGGCCAAAAACGCTTATTATTCCCAACAAATTAGTAGGTGTGATGGAGATGTTTCAAGACAATGGAAAATAATAAATAGTTTAACTGGGGTGAGTAAAGGCAAGTCAGTCGATAAAGTTATTTTAGATAACGGTGAGGTAATCACTGGTAGCAAGGAGGTAGCCGAAAAGATTAATTCTTATCTTATCAGTGCTCAAAGCGTGCAGTTAGCTCAGGAGCTACAGGCCGATAATCATTTTCCCTTAGTAACTAGTTTGGACTCATTTTATCTCTCAGAAACAAACGCTCAGGAAATAATTGACATTATAGGGAAATAAAAAAAATAAAAAGTCGTCAGGTTATGACCAATTTAATGTTATTTTGTTAAAAAATATAGTGATTAATATTGCGCTAATACTTGCTTATATAGTAAATTTAAGTATTAGCAGTGGAATATTTCCGGATTCATTAAAATTAGGTGTCATAGTGCCATTATTAAAAAAACAGAATTGCTATAAGCTAGAAAATATAAGGCCTATTAGTCTGTTGTAAATTTTTTCTAAAATAATGGAAAAGGTTATAAAATCTAGACTGTTATCATATCTAAACAAAAAGGCTTTTTTCAGTAACGCGCAGTATGGCTTTAGGAAGGGTAGATCTACTGAGAATACATTAACAGTTTTCGTAGAAAACATTTATTCAAGTCTTAACAGTGGTAACAAAACTACAGGGCTATTTATAGATTTTAGAAAGGCATTTGATCTAGTGAATCATGAATTATTATTTAAGAAATTGGAGGCGGCTGGTGTAAGAGGTAGAGCCCTAGATTGGTTTATTAGTTTTCTCTCAAACATAACACAGAAGGTTCGGATTGGTGATCAGCTGGGTTCGCCCCTGCATGTGAGGGCCGGGGTGCCTCAGGGGTCGGTGTTGTCCGATGCACTCTTCTTAATTTTTATTAATAATCTGTTGAAGCTTAACTTTCATGGTAGCGTGTGTGCGTTTGCTGATGATGTTGCTTTTCTTTACTCACGGCAGGACAAGCAACTGATACAGGCGCATGCAGGTGATGATTTGTTCTTACTGAGGAGGTGGTGTTTGCAGAATAAAATGATAGTCAATACTAATAAAACTAAGTATATAAACTTTGATTTTAGAGGATTTTGCTTTGACACTCCATTGATTTATCATTCAGAAGTTTGTAAAATAAATAACTGTAAATGTACACCTTTAGAAAAAGTAAATTCATTTAAGTATCTGGGGATTATTTTAGATGTGAAAGTTACATGGGAAAAAACATATATTTGAACTTCACAACAAGATTAAATTCTCGATTAGAAAGTTTTTTTATATAAGAAATTTATGTGATCCATCCTTATTGAGAAATTTATACTTTGCGTTAGCACATTCCCGTTTACAATACGGTATAAGTTGTTGGGGTGGAACTTTTAAAGTGCATATAGATAAACTAAGAATATCACAAAATAAACTTATACGCGTCGTAGCAAGTAAAAGCTTCAGAGAGAGTTCTTGTCCTCTTTATTCGCAACTAAAAATTTTGCCAATACAACATCTTTATGTTTTTAAAGTTTTGAGGGAGTTTTGCTTGAGAAGTGGTAATAGAGGTAACAATTTAATTTATTCTACCAGAATTATAAATCTTAAACTGTTTAGGTTACCAAAAGTCAATAAATCACAATTCAGACAATCCTTTTCCTACACTTGTCCAAAAATATTTAATCAGTTGCCTTTGCACATTAAGCAGATAGAAAACTTTATGGCATTCTGTGCACAAGTAAAAAGGTGGCTTTTTAGAAAACCAGAATTAAGTTGTTTATTTAGAATACTATCATAACTATATCAGTAAATTTTTGACATGTTAATAACTGTATAATTTAATATATTTTAATAAGAAAATAAGTAAAATTAGTGTAAATAATTAACTGTGAGTATAATATAATAATTGATTTAGGTTCGCAGGATGATTGTGGACGCTGCAGAAGCTCGTATTTTTAAATATGCTTTAAGAAGCTAGACATAGAAATTTATTTTAATTTAAACCTGTAAATAGGATATTAATTGTTGTATATATTTTAGATTTTTTTTTTTCTTTCGCTGACCTCACTACTTGTAAAAGAGGTCAGTGTATCTTTCCTATCATTGTTAAGTTAATTCAATTTTGTAAGTTTATAGGAAATAAAATCATTTATTCAAGTGCTGTCAAATATCAACAATCATATTCAAATATCAATCCGTGGTTGCTGAGGTGAATACCTAATCCTATGATCATATCATATTTTTAATCATTATTATGTAAACAGTGGTTGACTCAATATTATTTTACTGACGGAAATAATATATAATATGGTGGTAACAATCAGTAGCTTATATTTTTTAAGATTTTTTAAAAAAATTTCTGGGAAGTGGAGCTATTTTATTAGAATAACATTGCTCAGTTTAAAAAGGTATCTTTTGTAGCGGGGAGCATAGTTCATGAGTGTGTGAAATTAAAACTCTGAAACCTTAACATCTCAGTTGTAATACGCTCTGATAAATAAGTCAGATAAACAAAGTGACGTCTGCAGAGGCCACACGGTTATTTCCCAAGCCGTTCATTTAGTCGACCGGTGTCCATTTCCCTACAAACTCTGTAACTATGTAACATTGATTAACGTGTATGAAATCTCGTCACGGACGGAAGTACCAATCAGGATTCAAAGACAATAAATATTGTTTAATTGTGAATTGACATGTAACAGCAGATGTATGTTCCTTGTTGCTATTCACACAATTTCAAACTGAAAACTGAGTGATCGACTGGCCTCCCGGAAAAGAAATAGGGCATATTTATTTAAGTAAAGAAAACTTGTATTAAAAAAATATTTATGCTTATTAAACAAGTATCATGTGTTAGGGTATGGTTCATAATCGAAAAAACATATGTAAAAGACGTGGTCGCTCACTGATCCATTAGCTACTCTTTATTAAACATGAAAGTTTGGCCTATTCCATATGTACATTTTACTTACTAATGCAATCTGCTCACATGCCATTTGATTAAATAATTGAAAATTTTTTCATAGTTCGATCGTATAATACGATTATGTTTTCTAAGTTACAAAAAAATATATTATAGAAAGACTTTTGCCTAACTTATAAAAAATAGTATTTAAAAATATTATAATAAATATACCTATTATTTCATATTACACTTTACATTAAATTTTAATACATTTAATAGAATGGCAGTTCAATATATCATCGGCGATGCTATTTGGCCAGAAAGAAGAAAAACTCTTTTGCCCAACTTCTGAGGTGATTGAGAAGAAATAAATATTTTTGAGCAGTGTTGAAAACTGCTGACCTCCTCTTGGTGGTAAAGTCCTTGGCTAAGGTTTGGTGGATCCTGATTGCGTGTACATTAAGTACAATCAATCTTGTCTAAATTCTGCATATTATCACTTGTGTAAAAAGGGTTTGAAGTAGGATCGTTCTGATGTAATGGTGTTTCTTGGCTAATTTTACGTCTTCGGATTTTCTGAACTCGAATTATGAAATTTTTAATACACAATAAAAGTATTTTTTCTACCAATTTCTTTCAAAATAATTATTTTGAGTAAATTAAGGAGCTTAAAGGTTTTTCTAACTGTAAACCAACAAGATAAGACCTATAACCAACACGTAAAAGAGCTTTGAATATCACGAAAAATCTGATAACTAAAATTAAAATCATAAACTGCACACATTCAGTAAAAATATCTTAGTTAGCATTCATATAGGCATATGTTGTCCATACACTAAGTATGGTATTGGTTTTTAGGCGTCTTTCACTGGCGCTGTGAATTTTATTATAGGCTTACACTACTTAAGAGGAGTGGGTTTAGCTCTTTATTTCGCTAAAGTGGGTTTTCGGCCAAAATGCTTATTTTCAAAGTAATAAAAGTATAAATGTAAAATCATATGGGGTAAAATTCCGTCACATCCAATGAAATGTCACACAAAACTGTGGCAAATACAACCTATTTAAGGGTACAAAGTAGAGGATTACTTTCGACTCAAGACTACTATTATGTATTAGTATGTTCACTGGTAAGACGAAGCAACCTTTAAACTTGCTGAGGAAGAAAATATACTTAACATGAGATATTGGGTCTACAAAAATGCACTCTGGATGAGAGTATCTGAGTATTAAATTAGTAAATATATTGGATTGTGAACACATTTATTTCGAAGACTTACAAAAATTCATTTTCGAAGCAAAGCTCAACGAAGACAAAATTACACTACCTTTTGCAAACTATACTGACCAGATTGCATGGAGATGTTCCTCGAGAGGTACAGGAAAGAATGTAGATTATTCATAGATGGCTGTCTATTTTTACGCAAAAACTTTTCTGGTATCCCTGAACCATCAGTCTGTTTGGAGGATAGGAACAGGTGGTGGATAGGAACCCTCTTAGAGTGTGGAAGAGTTTGTGATCTCAAGAGTGTGGAATATTAGATTTTGGTACGGCTAAAATACATCATTAACAGAAACCAAACAACAATTCGAGATGACATGCTGATGGAAATAAACAAGTTTAAAATTAAATTGTTGTGCTTAATAGAGAAACTATTGATTTAAGGTCTGTTCGTTTAAAACATGATTCAGCTATGCCGGAAAAAAATGGCATGCACGTCAAATGTATGTAAGGTATGATAACACCTTTTAAATTGTTTTATTTGTATTGTACACCGCTCTTGTACATTTACTGAATAAGTATTGACAGTATTTTCATCTTGAATTGGATCAGATTAGAAAACCAATTTTTCAATGAGAAGAAGTAAATATGTACATTTTGATTTGAATTATATGACTGATGTGATAACTTTTGTAATTGTTGGATATAGAAAAGTACTTTAAATGTAAAGTTTCTTCAGTTTTGTACAGCATTTAATTTCATAGCACCTATTAATTTTATGACGGGACAATTTATAACAGTTTAATACTAGTTTAGTCCTGAAGAGCCTTAAAACGGGAGCAAGGACACACAAGAGTGCAGGGGATTAGGTCCAGCTGCATTTATCGTATGTTATTTACCTATCAGTAATCAATTCTTGTATTAATAGTACTCCCAAATAAAACTCATATTTTGATAATTTGAATTTCTTTTCTAAATTGAGTCATATAGATACTTTACAATATATTACTATTGTAAGAGTACTACTATAATCTTTAGTCTAAGATGTATTTGAATAACCTACGAACGAAAACGGAGCTGCATACAGGTGCTTGGCTGGCACCAATCTTCTGTAGTCGTTTGTGCGGGGTGTGTGCGTTCGAAACAAGTACCTGGCCTTTTAGAGCAACTTCTAATTGCTAATACTGTATTAGTATGGTCCGCCTGATAGAAATCATGGTGTAAAACAGAACACTACCCGTATACTGAGAAGTGTGAAGTTAATCGTACCCACCAATTGTCACAGACTAATGGAGAAAGTGTTAAAACATCTATATTAGGAAAACAAAAGAAACTTTACTTTTAATTGATCACGATAGAAACTTGACCATCATATATTAACTTATTGGTCCTAAAAACATGTTTATGTGTGCTTTAACAGACAAACACCGAAATATTACAGTGCAGTGGTATAATTACACGGTGTCAGAGCTGTCAGTACAAGGTAACGTCATATATCTAATTGAACACAGTTACAAACATCGTGTAACCAACTTTAGCATGTACTTGTGTACTTGCAATTAGCATGATTAAGTGCACTGCACAACGGGTTCATAGCTATATGATGTGAATGCATACACGTTGCCCAAGCTGGTCCTTTGAATTGTTTGATAGAATTAAGTAACCGTCCTCTGTTAAAACACTTGATTTCGTTAGCTATCGCAAAGCTGTGTAGAACGTCAATACTGCACAAACTTTACTGCAGCTAAAGTGGTTTATTTATTTGTTTGTCTTTACTAGCTTTTTACTGGCATTTCAAACAAATTGCATAGAAATGCTGTTTCATATTTTGACTCCTTGTTGACAATTCTGTGAATTTAAGAATGCTAAATACTTTTATTACAAAGTTAGTAAATATAGTAATTTTTTTAACTCCGTTTAGGGAATATTTTAAAAGTAAAATACAACTATTATAAATAGAGTAGATAATATGAAGATTTTTCGAATGTTATTTCAGTTAGAGATCTCGCTAGCAAAATGGTTTCAAAATCAACGTGTATCATTTAGGAGTTGTAGACTTGTTTCTTAGGAAGGCATTTCATACACGATTTAATACA
This sequence comes from Homalodisca vitripennis, assembly GCF_021130785.1. Classification (NCBI taxonomy): domain Eukaryota; kingdom Metazoa; phylum Arthropoda; class Insecta; order Hemiptera; family Cicadellidae; genus Homalodisca; species Homalodisca vitripennis. The sequence goes on along the minus strand of NW_025778996.1, from coordinate 33,712 downwards.
ATAGTTATAATAACCAATGAAAATTATACCCTAGCAGCACATTATGATACATTTAAATGTATTTAAAAACACATAAAAATAAATATTCTAAGATCAGAAAAATGATACAAGTTGCTTAGCAATAAATTTTTATTTAAATGTATGTACTCTAAATATTTATTATGGTGTATTAATCCTAGAAGTGGCTATTCTAAATTCCACAGTGGCACACCAATATAGTTATATATTTTTTAATTTATATAAAACAGAAGACATATTTGACTTATCGTGTTGCATAGTGCCAGATCCACTGAGTTTCATTTAATATAATAACAAACTATTGCTATTTTAAACGTTTTTATATTTAAAACAAATATAATGCCAAACTAAAAAGTTCACCACTATCTTATAACGGAATAAAATAATAAAAATAACCATATAACAGTATTGAGTAAGGAGTAACGCCGTTGACACCGGCCACAGCGTACAGCATGTATGGGGTAGTGGTGAGCCCGAGCCCAGTGTCCGCTTCCCAACCATCACTGCGCCGCATGCCAATGATACTGTTCCTTATCCATACAGTATCGTGTGCTACCACAGCAAGCAGCATGTATGGGGTAGCGGTTACCCCGAGCCCAGTGTTCGTTTCCCAGCCATCGCTGCGCCGCGATTTCCACACAGTCAAATTTGTGTGTTGTTTTGTAACATCGTGTAATTATTGTGTGAGTGCTAATTGTAATATTACATTAATAGAGATTGAAGATGTTTGAAGTACATAAAAAGTATAGTTACTTATTGAAGTTATTGAACTCATGTTGCAAATTTTTTGAAGTGAGTATATTGGTCGCATAACCTCAAATAACCTAAGTAGCATACAAATCAAGCTTAAAACTAATTGGATTTAAAATAATTTGTTGTAATTTATATTTTTAATCTGCAATCAAAATTGGTCACGTAAGTTCAAATTAAGTTGCATACAAATCACATGTGTGAATAACTATTGTTAATAGTGTAGGAATTGGTTTTAAATTAAATTCTGTTGGCCTATTCTGAAACTATACTGTAATTTTAAATAACTATAATGAAATTCTGTAGTTTAGATAAGCTAATCAGAAATATCAATAATTCGATTGTGATGGTGGCCGCTTATTATACTTCAGCCTTTAAATAACTATAATCTAATTCGGATCATAATTTTAGTAGTTTAGATAGGCTATTCAGAAATATCAATAATTCGATTGTGATGGTGTCCACTTATATATTTTCCACTTCAGCTATATAGGGAATACTTATTTAGTATTTAAGATTAATTAAATTCTGTTGTCCAGTTCCTATAGTATACCGTAATTTTTAAATAACTATAATGAAATTCTGTAGTTTAAGTAGATAGGCTAATAAAAAATAACAATAATTCGATTGTGATGGTGGCCGCTTATTATACTTCAGCATTTAAATAACTATAATCTAATTCGGATCTATTAATGTAATATTACAATTAGCACTCACACAATAATTACACGGTTACAAAACAACACACAAATTTGATAGCCGCACAAACTGTCGGGAAAACCTGGAATTAAAATAGAAAAACATTTGAAACTGCGATCGTAGCGCATTCTGCTGGATCCAATGTAAAACATTCCAAGATCAACAAAAATTTATTTATAAATACAAACTTAACTGATCAATCGCTGCACACTTAATATTTACTATGAATTTCAGTTAAAAGTATATTTTACTAAAACTTCCAATTTTATATCTGGATAACCTCTATTGATAAATTTCTGATTAGCCTATCTAAAGTACCAAGGATAACCTCTATTGATATTTCTGATTAGCCGATCTAAACTACCGAATTACATTATAGTTATTTAAAGTTATAGTAGCCTATAGTATCGGAACTGGCCAACAGAATTTAATTTATCTAAATTATTAAATAAATAAGTATTCCCTATAGGGCTGAAGTGTAATAAGCGGCCACCATCACAATCGAATTATTGATATTTTTTATTAGCCTATGTAAACTACCGAATTTCATTATAGTTATTTAAAATTACAGTATAGTTTCAGAACTGGCCAACAGAATGTAATTTAAAACCAATTCCTATACTATTAACAATAGTTATTCACACATGCGATTTGTATGCTACTTAATTTGAATTTATGTGACCAATTATGAATGCACATTAAAAATGTAAATTACAACAGTTTTTTTTAACCCAATTAGTTTAAAACTTGATTATCTAAACTGTTAACAATATACCTCTAGACTCATAGAAACACAACCTTTCGATTTGTATGCTTCTTAGGTTAATGGAGGGTATGCGACCAATACCTACTCACTTCAATAAATTTGCAACATGAGTACAATAACTTCAATAAATAACTATAGTTTTTTATGCACTTCAAACATCTTCAATCTCTGTATTATTACAATTAGCACCTAGCACAATAATTACACGATGTTACAAAACAGCACACAAATTTGATAGCAGCACAAACTGACGGGACCACCTGGAAATTAAAATAGAAAAACATTATGGCTGTGTTGTAATATTATAATGTTTACATAGAATAATTGGTGAAACTTCATCTTGGCAATATGCATTACACTACTGATCAAGCACTTTACAATAACAATAAATTATCTAAATTTTAAATGTAAACTGATGTTTCTGCCTCTTTGATGAACTTCAGCTGATAGTATGAACAGCTGTTAAATAACAGTTCACTTTGTATTACGTGTCGTAGCGCAGTCTGGCGGATCCAATGTAAAATACTCCAACATTTATTTTTAAAAAATTAATTAAATAAACTATTTAAATTGGACCGAATTGTGAATCTAAACCATTCTCGGATCCACCTGAAGACACACAAAAATTTTCATGGAAATCGGTCCACCCGTTTAGGAGGAGTTCAGCCCCATACACACGCACACAAGAAATATATATATATATATATATATATATATATATAAAGATAGAAAATATACAAATAGTAAGCCGAAATATCTCTTTATCAAAGAACATCAACTGTTGTATAGAAGACGCTGTGGAACGTGACAATAAATCTTAGTGGACCATTAATGCTGAGGGGTGTTACTGGACAAGCCCAAGATCCAAGCACGTAACGACCTTACAAATTACTCAAGGGCAATTGATGCCCTTCTTAATAAAGCAGTTACCTCCAAACGATGCCATAAGTCAGTGGTTCCCAAGTTTCCAGATTTGGTATACTCCCCGTGACTTCCAGATTTAGAGCGTAACAGGGTTGTTTCTTAATCTAGTACCTATCGTCTGGTTACGAATTGTACGTGAAAAATTTCTCTGTATATATGTTGATTTGATATTTATACTATAATATTATATTATATTATAATATTTATATATTATAAGTTACTTTACGTATATAACATACCTTTAAAAACCTCGTTTTTTGTATAATATTCAATGTTGTGAAAGTGAGTTCGAATCAAATTTTAAACATTAAAATTGTATGATAATTCTGTTAATACCTCGTTAAAATATATTTGTCTTTACACGCTCAATTTGTACAGTTCAATTTTCCAATTTTCTTCATTATAAATATTCCATACAATATTTTGCGAAGGATTTCAATATGGCCAGTTGAGAGTGCATAAATTTATGGTAGGATAAAAATATATTTCTGAATATTCTAGGATATTTGTCGATTGAAAATGTAAACTTTGGGCATCGTCAAACAAACAAAATATGACAAATTATTTTGCACAAATAATTGTTGTGAATAATTTCTTCATCGTAACGTTAAGTGTCGCTAATACTGATGTATTTAAAGAAGAATTGTATTTTATATTTTCAACTTCATAATAAAGTGGTAAAATATACAAGGATCACAAGTATAACTCTGCTAGTATTAATATTATTTTGTTACCAGACCTTTGTGTTGTCTTGAAGGAAAAGTGATTCATTACAGAAGTAAGACTTTAATTTTGGTTTTCAGCAGCTAATAGTGGTAAATATTTTTAATCACTTGTCGCTCTGCTCCATATTTGAAAATTTTACAAGTTGGATTTGGGTTTGGAAGATGACTTTCAACTTCACAAAACAAGCGATGTCCGTACTGTTCAAAACCAAAGGAAAAATATTTTGGAATGTGCATTAATAGCCAAAAATAAATAAAATTGTTTCTCGAAGGCTATTTAAAATTTCCCTACGTTTAATGTTTTGATAATAAAAATTCATAATCCAAAAACTGTTTAAGTTACGATGTTGTAATTTTTCACGTTGGGTTATCAGGATGTTACTTTCTTCTGAAATAAAAGGTCTATCGTTATTAATTTGAGAATTCCAGTATTTTTAAACCGTACAAGCAAATTTCCAAAACCAAATAGACGAGAAACATTCTGAAGACACCTAAATGTTGACTTGTGAAATTGGAATATTCAATTTGTCACGAGCGAATGAGAAGTAACTAAATAAATGTTCGTTTACTACTCTTGTGCAATCCAGTTGTCAATAATAAATTTAAAAATTTTAATTGAACATAACAAGTTTCTAATTTGTGATTTAAAAAAAAAAAAAAAAAAAAAACGACAGACACTGAACGAAGTGAAAGAGACCATTATGTTAGAAGATGTGCTTTCTCTATTTTTCACCTATTGAAACGTCTAAAAATCACTCTCTTGCTTGTTTTAAACAGCCTGTACAATACAGTAGTGCATAATACATTATTGTTGTATTCATCTAAATACTTTTAATGTTAATTTCGATTATCATCTGTGTTATTTTTATGGAATGAAAGGTTTACATGAAATATCCGATTGGGTAAGATGTATAATACTTGAAAGTGCTATGATGTTTATATTGACCGTGGCATCGTGCCAAATGTAGGAGAGGTTTGGTTGCCAATTCCAGGTCTATTCTCTTTTTTCTCGCTCTTTGACCTTGGGGACGTTGGGAATTCTATACCTTGCATCAATCTCTCTTAAGGGTAAATATATATATATATATATATATATATATATATATATATATATATATATCTGCCGTCAAATAATGCATATTAACACATTTAGACTTTTTTAATACAATGGGGGTTTAATGGTGTTTACTTGTTCGAGTAGATAGTAATATGGGGTTCCTGGCGCACTTTCGGAGCCGACCGAAAAGCAATGTAAAATACTGTTCAATGTACCATAAAGGAAGCTGAGAAATAACACAGCAAATCTCAATGAAAAATTAACCGAATCTACAGTCGTTCGTCTCCAAAAGCGATCGGTACATTACTATCTACTCTGTGGAATGAAAAATTAACCAAATCTGAGCTTCTACTTTCTTAAGCTGTGCTTTGTAAAATGTTGTCAAATCTGCTACGAATAAAGGATTTATCTTAATAAAATTTAATCAATTTAAAACATTTTTACTAAAAACATACTGTACTTTAATAAAAAACTTTTCTACTAAATAAACAACATGAACTCACCAAGCTCTCTTCAGTTTCTAGCATTTCAAAAACTTACAAAGAAAGACAATTTTAACGAGTTCAACGAATTACCAAAACATTTTAAAGAACAGTTGATACTTTCCTTAAATGATACAGAATTCAAAGAACTTGTAAAGTCTTTTGCAGAAAAAACGTCTAATGGAGTGTTTTACTATCGGCAAAAAACTAAAAAAGTAAGGGATTACATATTTAATATAATTACGAAAGATATTGAAAAGAAAGTAAAAAATAAACAAACAGAGAGTTTTCATCGTTTTTTTATGACATTTTTCCCATATTATACGTTCTTTGAAGATAATCAAGACTTAATTGATGAATTTCTTAGGAATTTTTGTGAGTATCAAGATTTATCAACACAATTCATTAAAGAGCATTATAGAATTTTTCTTATAGAATATAGCCACATTTTGTGTGAAACAAAAGGTATTACTGTAGATAATATTCCATGTGATTCCTATGAAGAAAGACACCAACTATGGTTATCAAAACAGTACTATGACGTGGGGAGGGACTGCAAGTTTTAGAGTTAAGACTTTATTCTACAAAGTTAATTGTTATAATTTCTTTATCTTTTATAGTCTTCTTTCCAGTAACAATCAAGTGTAATTTTTCATTTTTGTTTAATTCTTTAATCTTTTTCTCATCCAAAACAGTCAAAAATCTGTTCGGCAAGTGTACTTTACAATCTTCCAACTCGGCAATTATTGTAAACCCGAATTTATCTTTCATTTTCTCCAAATTCAAGATTCTATGTTTCTTCCTTTCTTCCAATTCATTTAACTTCTTATACTCTTTAAACTTACATTCTCCAATATCATTTAACTCTTTCAAGAACTCCATTTAAATAGAAAAAATTCAAAGTCAAAAAGTGCAAAACCATTTCTCGGTCGACCTTTTCTCCTCCCTCTGTCTCTTTCTCTCTCCCTCTCTTTTTATGCCTATGACACGATCACTTCTGCCGTTTATAGGCTAGGATCTATATTCAGGCTAGAGAGAGAGAGAAGAGCGAGATACGGATAGAGAAATGGTTTCCGGAATACGATCTGAATACTTCTGAACTTGGTGTTTCTCCGCTATGGCCACTCGCATTGAAACAGTTCAGAAGTAAACTTCCTAACCGACCAAACCGAATTCGCGGACATATATACTCAGCAACACAATACAACAGCCCATCGAGAAGTAAAAATTTAAGAAATTAATTTAAAATATAATTTGAAAATTACAAGTAACAAAATGTACGCATATTTAAAATAGGTAAAATTATCTAACATTTTGAAAAAGAAAATGTTATAATAGTAAACGGGAACACAATTTTTTATTCTTAAAAGCAAATCTGCATTACCGACATTTTAGTTCCGAAAGATTGCGCTGTGTGTATCAATGACAGTCGAGGTGTGCTACTACAGACCGACCATCACGATAATCGCTTCGCCTGCGTCATATCCGTAGTGATATCACGCCGTGAGAGGCGCAATCGTTGGTTTACAAGCACCATTTAGTTAAATAAATTTTTTCTATCTAAATGGAGCGCGATAAAATATCATGTCCGTTCTGCAAAATAGAAATTTTAAGAAAAAACTATGATCGCCATTATAATTCTAAGTCATGAAAAAAATAAGCAAATTTACAATAATGAACTAAATTATTTAAGACAGTGGGCTAGAGAAAATAAAATTGCCGATCACGAAAACATGTTTAATATTGAGAAATTACGTGAATTAAAGAGAAATTTCAAAGTTGAAAAGAAAAATCTCGACCTATTTAATGATGAAAAACTTCATTCAATAGCTGAAAAGTTGGCTATCGGTACTAACGATAAAACCAAGTCTGAAATGATCGAAGAAATTGATAAAACTCTTTAAGTAAAATCCGAAAATATCATTGATGTAGAAGTTTTTATCCTCAATACACGGTCTTTTCAAGCAATACATTTTAACAAACTTGAACGACAATTCCATGTCAATTTACAAATATCTTTCAATTATGCGGTCAGAAATTAAAAGTTTAATCGAGAAATTTCAAGAAAATGTTAAAAATATGAAGGGCTATCTCTCTTTGGAATGTGAATACGAACGAACTTTAGTGAATGGTGAACCGCAAACATGTCTAATGTATTTTACTATCAAAGCAGACGAAATCTTTGACGTAAACGACTTTATTACTAAGCAATTTAATAAATTAACACATCGAGAACAAACGAATAATCCAAATAAAGGTTCCGGATGGACATTTAAAAGTTGTAAACAACTAGTTTTGAGCCTTAACAAACACGAAATGATGAATGCAGGATCATACATCGATTTACCAAAGAATATCAAAGATAAAAAAGCTTGTATAAATATAAAAAATAGAGATGATTTTTGCTTTATTTACTCAATAAGATGTGCTATTGAAAAACCAGAAAGAGACTGTGAACGTGTAAAGCAATACGAAAAATTTGTGAATGACGAAATATTTTCAGGTTTTGAGTATCCAATGTCTCTGAAAGATATACAAATATTTGAAAAACGAAGCTACAATTCCAAGTATAAGTATCCAACAATGTCTATCAATGTCTACAGTTTTGATGAAAATATTAACATTGTTCCGTTACAAATTTCTGAAAAATATGACGCTGAAACAAACATTGATTTATTGTATGTTAAACAAGATGATAAATCTCATTATGTTTTGATAACCGATTTAAATAAGCTTGTTTCTTCGCAGTTGTCTAAACATAAAGAAAGAAAATTTTTGTGTAGAAGATGTTTAAGCCATTTTTACAAATCTGGAGATTTAACAGATCACTTAGAAATTTGTAAAAATCATGAAGTTTGTAAGCCAATTATGCCATTTCCAGGTCAAACAACTAAATTTACTAATTATCAAAAGAAATTTAACCATCCGTACGTAATTTATATGGACTTTGAGAGCATATTAGAAAAAATTCCGACATGCAAGAACAATCCACAAAGATCGACTACAACCAAGATTCAGAGGCACATTCCTTATGGTTTTACTCTATATTTAGTGTCGAATGTGACCAATCGCATGTACAAACCGATATGTTATCGTGCCAAAAATGAAGAAGATTTGAAAAACGTCCCGACAAAATTGTTTGAAGAACTCAATAAATTATCGAAATACATAGCGAAAAAAATATAATTCTAAGAACATGAAACCTATGAAATTGACAGAAGAAGAAGAAATTTCGTATCAAAATTCAAACGTTTGTCATATCTGTGAATGGTCTGCTTATGATGTTGGGTCAATTCAGTATGGTTTTACTCCTGATAGTTGGAAAGATAAGAGTTATAATAAAGTGAGAGATCATTGTCATTTAACCGGCAAGTTTCGAGGCGCAGCTCATGCATGTTGCAATCTAAATTTGAAATTTCCTCAGAATATTCCCGTTTTCTGCCACAATATGTCAAATTACGATACTCATTTGTACATAAAAGAATTGGCTAAACAATATGGAAATGTTGATTTGATTGCAAACACCGATGAAAAATATATAAATTATTCTGTAAATTCTGGATATGGCTATGAATTCGAAGGTGATAAGCCAAGAAAATTCATCAAGTTTTCGTTTGTAGACACGTTCAGATTCATGGCCTCGTCTATAGAAAAGTTAGCTAAAAATCTAAAGAGAGAAGACTTCAAACATACAAATCATTTTATACAAGATGGACTGAATGAGATAATAGAAAGACAGCCAAATGACGACGACGAGATTTTTAAAATTCTATCTGGAAAAGGAATATTTCCCTATGAATTTATCGACAGTATTGAAAAACTTGATTACACAGAAGAATTGAGAATTCAAGATTTCTATTCACTTTTGACAGATGAGAGCATATCTGAGAAAGATTTTCAACACTACTTAAATGTTTGGAACAAATTAAAAGAGAAAAATCTAGGAAATTACTCTGATCTCTATAACATTCAAGATGTTCTATTGCTCGCTGATATCTTTGAAAATTTTAGGAATATTTGTTTGAATTGCTATAAACTCGATCCGGCACACTATCTAACAGCTCCCAGTCTCGCATGGGACGCAATGTTAAAATTAACGAAGATAGAATTACAATTAATTAGTGATTATAATATGTATTTGATGATCGAAAAAGGTATTCGCGGAGGCATTTCTCAGTGTATTAAACGATATGTGAAAGCAAATAACAAATATTTAAAAGATTTTGATAAGACAAAGCCCGAAAACTATTTACTCTATCTCGATGCAAACAACCTTTATGGGTATGGTCTTATGCAAAAACTGCCGTTTAGTGATATCAAGTGGATGGATCCTAAAACGTATACAAAAGAAGAGTGGCAAGAAACAATTTTAGAACTCACTGGCGACGAAGATTATGGCTATATTCTCGAAGTCGATCTTGGATATCCAACAAATTTACACGAACATCACAAGGATTTACCTCTTGCTCCAGAACATTTTAAAAACAAACTTTGCAACAACTCTACTGGATAAAACTGAATACGTTGTTCATTCGAGAAATTTGAAGTTCTATTTGGAACAAGGTATGATTTTGAAACATGTGAATAGAGTTATTGCATTCGATCAGAAGCCTTTTATGAAAGAATACATTGATTTTAACACAAACATGAGAACCAAAGCTACAAGCGACTTTGAGAAGGATTTTTATAAGCTGATGAACAACTCAGTTTTTTGGAAAATCTATGGAAAATGTGAGAAACAGATGTGATATTAAGCTTGGAAATGAAGAATTTTCAATGAAACAAGCTAAGAAAACAAATTTCAAATGCTTTAACATCTTTGACGACAACTGTATAGCGAGTCACATGTACAAACAAAAGGTTAAATTTAACAAACCGATTTACATAGGATTTTCAGTTCTCGACCTCTCAAAATTGCTAATGTACGAGTTTTATTACAACAAATTAAAGAAGTTTGATCCAGATTTGAATCTGTGTTACATGGATACAGACAGTTATTTTCTAGAATTGAAACGAGATCCTTTTAAAATTATTAAAGAAAAATATAGATGACTTTGATACAAGTGATTATCCAAAAGATCACGAATGTTTCACTACTAAAAATAAGAAGGTAATAGGGAAATTCAAAGATGAGTTAAATAGCGAAGTTTTAGAAGAATTTTGTGGTTTAAGGTCTAAGATGTACTCGTACAAATATCTAGATAAAAACCCAGTTAGGTGTAAAGGAATTAAGAGAAGCGTTGTAAATTAAAACAATAAATATCGAAAACTTGAAGAGATGTTTGTTCGAAGATAAAGAAGAATTTAGGGAGATGACAGTCATCAAAAGTTATAAACATGAGTTGTACACTGTTACCATAAACAAGCTGGCACTGAACGCTAAAGATGATAAGAGAATTGTCCTAGAAAATAAGATCGATACAGTACCGTATGGCTATAAAACAGATATATTAGACGAATTAAATAAACTTGGAAACTTTGATATGTAAATGGAAGATGATTTAATTCACTGTCACAAGTGTAAAAAGAAAACGAAAAATATAGATTCAAAAATCGTTCAAACTCAAAATGGATTGTATAGAATTGCTGCAAAATGTTCAAAATGTAAGACAAACAAGAGTAAGTTTATAAAGAATCCAAATCCAAAACCTGTTAAGCAAGAATTGAAGACTAAAGATGAGATAGAGATTGAAGCTCGAGAAATTCATGCACCAGTACGAAAAAAGTTTAAAAAGAGAAAAATTATAAACATTAGGAATTGACGATTTATGGGCAGCAGATTTAGTTATAATGTCTAACTATTCAGATCAAAATGATGGATTTAAGTATATGTTAAATGTTATTGATACTTTCTCAAAATATGCTTGGTCAAGAGCTATCAAAAGAAAAAACGGCAAGGATATTTCAAAAGCTTTCGAAGATATAGTAAAAGATGCCATAAGGATCAATCACAAACCTCCTAACCTACTTCATACAGATAAGGGTTTAGAGTTTAAAAATAAAGAATTTAAACGATGTTTTGAGGAAATACAACATTAAGATTTATCATACTGAAAACGAAGAGAAATCAAGTATTGTAGAGAGATATAACAGAACTCAAAATGAAAGAATGAAGGTTCTTTTTGAGATTAATAAAAACTTTAAATGGATCGATATTCTTCAAGAAATCGTAAAGAAATATAACGATACTGTTCATAGCACAATCAAAATGAAACCGAAAGACGTAGATAATGATGCAGAAAAAGAGTTGTTAGAGTCGGTTTTTAAGTATGTTCCACCAGAAATTCACACGAAAAACTAAATTTAAAGTCAATGATCATGTAAGAATTGTTAGTAAAAAACAAACATTTTCGAACAAATATAAGAACAATTGGTCAAGAGAAATCTTTGTGATTTATCAAATTAATAACACAGATCCTGTAACTTATAGTATAAAAGATTTAAATAATGAAGAAATAACCGGAAAGTTTTATGAATATGAATTGAGAAAGTCAAAGCTATAATTTTTTTCTATATAAATGGAGTCTCAAAAGAAATGTTCAATGTGCAAAGAATTAAAAGGTTTTGAAGAATTTTATAAAGATAAGAATAGAAAAGATGGAATTAATTATAATTGTAAAGATTGTTATAGGAAGTATCATAAAGAGCTGTATGATAAAATAGAAAAATTAACTTTGGAAGAGAAAGAATGTCTTAAATGTAAAGAAACTAAAAAAATTTCAGAGTTTAATAGTGATCACTATAGTAGAGATAAGAAAGACTCATATTGTAAAGATTGTGTAAAGAAGAATCACCATAGATTATATTATGAAGATACTCAATGTGAATGTGGAAGAACTATAGAATGGTTAAATAATTATCAAAAACATTTACAAACAAAATATCATAATTCAAGAGTTTAACATTTTCATCGTGTAATAATTTGTTCTATATAAATGGAGTCTCAAAAGAAATGTACAAAGTGTCAAGAAGAGAATAGAAAAGACTGTTATTGTAAGGAATTATATGATAAAATGAACAAATTAACTTTAGAAGAGAAAAAGTGTTACTTTTGTAAAGAAATTAAAAATATTTCTGAATTTAATAACTGGCAGTATAGTAAAGATAGAAAAGATGCTTTTTGCAAAGATTGTGCTAAAAAAATTTTCAGCGAAAGTTATAAAAAAGGAATGCCTTGTGAATATGAAAAAAAAATTCTACGATGGTTACCTAGTTATGCTAAACATTTACAAACAAAATATAATAAATCGAGAGTTTTTAGTAAAATTTAGAAACATTTTCATCGTGTAATTTAGATATTCTATAAATCAGTCGAGATTCTGCCATATTTGTAGTAAAATGATTTCCGTTGTATAAAATATTCAAAGATTCTTTCATTTGGTTGTAGAGATTGATAGAATTTGGTTCGTCATCAATGAACAAAATCTCTAATTCAGGATAATTTATTTTTAGATGTTTTAATCGGTTTGGTATTTCTCGTTTCTGAGCTCTGATAACATAATAAGGCCATTCCCACATGTGATTCTTCTTAATTAATACAAAAACATGGTGCTTTTTCTTATCAAAATTTTTACATATCTTATCTCTCTTCATTAATTCCATTCGCAATTCTTGATTCTCTATTTTCAAGGATTTCATTTGACCTGAAATTTGTAACTGTTTTATTTCATCTTTTAACTGCTTATTTTCGTTTTCAAGTTTGTACACACCAAATTTACGAATACTTGGTAAAACTTCTTCTAAAACCCAATCTTGAAACATTTCTGCTATTTTCATTTTAGATTTCAAGATTAAAGAATATATGCCTGCTTCATTGATGAAAACAGTGTTTTTTTGAAAGTTTGAAGGCGGGGGCGAATCACCCCTACCTTCAGAATGTATGTTTTCGAAGCTTTTTTTATATTTTTCTTTGACATGTTCTTTAATTGCTTTCTTCGTATCTTTATATTCTAACACCTCCGCAACATCTTTCGCCTTAAACCAAAATTCATTATTTTCGTCAACAAATGTTAAAATTTCTTTATTATTGAATTTGAGTAGATTCACAACTGACTCCATTTAGATAGAAAAGAAATTTAACTAGTAATTTTTTATTTTGAGAATAAAGCCCAGATTCATTGATAAAAACAGTGTCAGGATGAAGATTTTGAAAGGGTCTATGGCATAGACTCTTGTAATTTATACATTCAAAAGTTGTTTTCTTGAAAATTTGAAGGTAAGAAACGATTCGTTCCCCCCTTGATTCATCATTCTTTCGACAATCTTAAATATATTGTTGTTTTACTCTCATTATTTAATAAATTTCCCTCAGAGTCTTGAACAGTTAAGACGATTTTTTGAATTCTTTTCATATTTTTTCTAATTGGAATATAATCGATTTCATTCGGTTTTTCACTGATTTTTGATCCATAAGCAACATTTGGGAAAAATGTGTACAAAATTTCAGATTCTTTGTGAAGATGTTCGGTATGATTTTCAAAACTAGGTTCAACGAGATTGCAGTGCACTTCAATTACATCGAACGGTCTAAATTTTGGCGTTTTATTTCCTAAATATACCTGATTTGGCTCAATAGTTTCTTGAACAAACCCTAACAAATCTACAATAATTGCTGAAAACATTATTCTTACTGGTGATTTTATTTGAATTTTATTAGAGAGATAATTTTTTTGCATTTCAAACTTGTTTTCGTCAAAGTTTAAAGATTTATCTGATTGTTTGAATGTTTTCAGATAATTTTTAAGGGAATTTTTTTATTTGATCGAAAGTATAATATCCTTTGTTTAAACCATAATATTTTGTTATGTTCTTTCTCACTAAATCCTATACAATAAGGAGAACTTTCACTAATATTTATTACAAAATTGTCAGAATAAAAACCGCTTAAACCGATAAAATAATTTGATTCTTCCTCTAAGTGTATAGGATGTTCCAAGTTTAAAACTAATTTTAGAGCTTTCTGAAGTCAACTTGAACAGCTTCATTTTCGCAAGCGTTGCTTCAAGATGAAAATCTTCTATTTAAATGGAGAAATTTTTTAAAGCAAAAAGATCAGATAAAACTTCAAACGTTTGAAGAAAATAAGAAAGATCAACCGATCAGATTGTTAATTGTTGGTTCAAGTGGATGTGGAAAAAACAACTTTATTATTGAATTTTATCTACAATAGGTTGATTCCTTATTCCAATTTGTATGTTTTTAGTAAATCTTTAGAACAAGACGCCTATAAAAAATTACAAGAAAGATTTGAAAATATTGAGAAAAACTTAAACAAAAAAATATCACATTTTTATAATGCTTCTGAGGACATAGTTCCGTTAAGCGAATGTAAACCCAATTCGTTAATCGTTTTTGATGATTGTATTTTAGAAAATCAAGACGTTATTAAGGAATATTTCGTAATGTCCCGTCACAAAAACATATCTTGTATCTATCTTTCCCAATGCTTTTCAAAGGTTGATAAACAAGTTATAAGAAATAATCTGAATATGTTGTGTATTTTTAAGCAAGATGATCACTATTCGAGAAAGATTTATAACAATTATGTGGGATCTGATATGAGTTTTAACCACTTTATTGAGTTATGTGATAAAATTTGGAAGGAAGACTACGGATTTTTAACTATTAATCTAACTTTGAAGCCAAAAAATGGCAAATATTTGAATAAATTTTCCAATATAAACGTGTGATAATCTAGTTGTTTTCATGTTTTTACGTTCACGTTCCACGTTTCACGTTCATGTTTCACGTTCATGTTTCACGTTTCATGTTTCACGTTCACGTTTTACGTTCCACGTTTCGTGTTCTCGTTTCGTGTTCACGTTTCCACGTTCCACGTTCACGTTTTACGTTCCGTGTTCTCGTTTCGTGTTCACGTTTCCACGTTCCACGTTCACGTTTTACGTTCCGTGTTCACGTTTCGTGTTCTCGTTTTCACGTTTCGTGTTCACGTTTCCACGTTCCACGTTCATGTTTTACGTTCGTGTTTACGTTTCACGTTCCACGTTTCGTGTTCTCGTTTCGTGTTCACGTTTCCACGTTCCCACGTTTACGTTTCAAAATTTTCCTAAATAAATGGCGAACGTAACTTCAGAAGAAGCAAAAAAACTTGATCAAATAGAAAAGAAATTAATCAAAGAATTTAAAGAACAGATTCGAATTGATGAAAAAGAACAAGAATTTATTCAAAAAATTAATCAACCTGTAACATCTGCAATAAAAAATGTTGAGGGCAAAATTGAAAATGTTTTAAGCGATAATCAAAATTTGATGAATTTGGTTCCAGTTGTACGAACAATTTGCTGATATTTCGATACCAGAATCTGAGTTTGAATTGCCAAAATTACCATCTTCAACACCATTTAGACCTCGAATCATTGAAGACTCTACCATAGTTGAACCAATAAGTCCTGGAAACAACGGATATAATAATTGGTGAAATTGGATGATAAATTTGGTTTGTATTGGGACAGAAAAAAGAAAAAGTTTTATGATTGGAAATTTGCCCGTGAATTTTGAGCATAATGATATCATTATTAATGAAAAAACATATGAAGGAACTCAAGGTTTATGGAGATTATTAACAGGCACTGATGTTCCAAAAGACGGTTTATATTCTGAAGAAGACTTGAAAAAGTATACTGAAATTTTATGGAAATCTGATTCAATTTACAAAAATAATGATCCATCAACTAAGAAACCAAAGTCAAGTAAAGGTAAAAAATATCTCAATTTGATTAAACCAATTTGGGAAAAAAGAATCGAAGGATCAGGTGTGAGAAAATACAGTGATAATAAGATTGAATACAGATATATCGACGATTTGACAAAACTCGATGGAATTATTAATTATATTTATGCTCAAGAAAAGGCTGGAAACAACAGTTTTTTGAACGAAAAGAAAGCGATTAAAGATTTTATTTCGAACAAACTTGATGAAATGATTGAAAAACCTGATGGAATTAAATATTTAAAACGAGTTTTGCCGGCAATAAGTTCATCTATGATTGAGGGTAGCGGACTTTTGAATGATTTTATCTACAATTTACCTTTTGAATTACACGTACCAACTTATCAGTATCTGGGGCCTGGCACAAAACTCGAAAAAAGACTAAAAAGAGGAGATCCTGGTATAAATAAATTAGATCAAGCTGCTATGGAACACGATATTTTTTATGCAAAACATAGAGACACAAATTCCAGACATATCGCAGATAAAGTTTTGCAAGATAAGGCAATGGATAGATTTTTATCAAAAGATGCTAGTTTTAGGTGAAAGATTTGTTGCGCTTCCAACAGCTGGAGCAATGTTTTTGAAGAGAAAACTAGGAATGGGAATCGAAGAGAACTTGAAAATTTTAACTATATAAATGGAGGTGAATGTAAATTTCAGCAAAAATCAGAAAGAAAAAATAAAATCCGCTTTTAAGAAGAAAATACCCGTTAGTATTCAATTTAAAATCAACTAAAAAATGGCGAAGATAAGATATTTTTAACAAATAGACAATACAATAAACTCGAAAAACATAAGAAAAACAATAAAGGAACCAGAATAGAATTTTCTTATAATCAGTTGAAAAGAACTTAAAAATGGTGGACTTTTGAAAGATTTAATTAGATTTTGGAGAAAATATTCCAGTTGTTAAAAATGTTGTTCCTTATGTTCGTAAAGCTGCTCCAATCGTTAAAAAAGATGTGATTCCTATTGTTCGAAACATTTTAAATTGGTTAGATAAAGAGTTGGAAGATGTTACAGGATCTGGATTAGATGAAAAAACTTTGAATTACGTGAAATCAAACATTGAAAAAAAAATTTAAACCTTTAACATTCGGGGAATTGGAAGAAATCTGCAAAAATATTAAACATTTTAGAGGAATCTTCATGAGAGATACATTACCTGAAAAAGTTAAGAAATTTGAATGTGGAATTGTGAATTTAGACTCGATTATGGGAAGTGGAACGCATTGGGTTTGTTATTATAAAAATGATAAGAATGCATGTTATTTTGATTCGTATGGAAGAATTGAGGACAAACCACCTATAGAATTGATTAAATATTTGAAAAAATCAAGCGTCTACTACAATGATTCTCAGATTCAAGACTATAAAGATCCCCCAATTTGTGGTCATTTATGTGTTTTTGTTTTGAATGAACTGAGTAATGGTAAAGATTTTAAAGAAGTTGTTAACAAATTATTGCTTAATAAATATGGATTCACAAAATATTTTTGACGTATTTGGAACACAAATTATTCAAAATGTAGATAATAGTTTGAATTTTGATAGTTTGGAGAAATGAGTTTTGATAACAAGTTAGAAAATTCATTACAAAACCTTCCAGATTCAGATATGTTTGCTGTCGAGATTGAAGATTTTAAAAGCAGAATATGATAACAAACTTGCAAATTTCATGAGTTCAAATGAAGTTGCTGATAAAATAAAAACATTGGAAAAAGAAGTTGATGATGGTGTAAAAAAATTATTTACCAATTTAATGTCTCATATCGAAAAAGCTGATAAAATTACTGAAGCGATCAAAGTTGAAAAGAATTATGTTAGTTTGGCTAATAAAAAAAAGAATTGTCGGTGTTCGACCTGGTATTGACAAACATGATGTTGTTGTTAAAGAACAAATTTTTAAAACCTCTAAAATTATCAGAAAACATCGATATTGTTGATTTACATGATCCGAATGTTAAAAATGCCTTAGATTTTAAAGGAAAAAGAATTAGCGGTGTTAGTAAAGGAATTAATCCATTTGATGTTGTTGTAATGATTCAATTAGAAGATCCTATTAAAATGTTTAATGAACTAAAACAAAATTATGAGAATCATAAACAGCATGTTAAAGATTTTACAACAGAAGTCTATGAAAAACTTGAAGCGAGAAGTAAAAGATCTATAGAAAATTGTGATGAAAAATTTACAAATTTTGAGGAAAATTTCAATCTATATAAAGGCGATCTTTATGGAAAAATAACAAACTTTTTGGAACATTTCGCTAAATTTCAAGAGGGTTGTAATGAAACCGATAGAAAAAAATGGTGAAGTTTTTAAAAGAGTAGTTACTAATCAATCTTTACTTCATGATAAATTAATTAAACTAGAAGAAAACTTTGGCGAAATTAATGAAAAAGTTATAAAAAATAAGCAGTCTTTTGATAAGTTTAGTTTAGATGCCACAAAAACTTTTGAGAATATTGATCATAAACTCGTTGAATACAACGATTTATATCTCGATAAAGTAAATAAACTAGAAGAAAACTTTAATAAATTTAAAGAAGATGTCGATAAAACTTTTGAAAACATCGACAACAGATTTAATGGAGTAGGTGGTTACGATGACTAATTTTCCTTATATAAATGGCGCTCATATACTGTGTGAGGTGCAAAGAGAAAACTGCCACAAACGATATAAAATACTATGCAAACATTAACGGAGTTAAGAGAATTTCTGGAAAATGTGCTGAATGTAACACTAAAAAGAGCCAATTTATAAAACTTGATTTTGAAATTTTTTCCTAATAAATAGAGATGGCGGGACATTACAGTGCTTTCGATCTTTTTATCATGCAACACGAAAGAGATTTGAAAAAAGAACATTGGGATGACATTTCTCAAAAATATGAATTATCCGAAGATATGATGAGATTATACGTAAACAAATTGAATTGGTATAACATTGCTAAATATCAAACTTTATCATCAGAGTTCATTCAAGAAAATATACATTATCAATTAAAAGATCATATGTCTGTTCTTTGTCTCTATCAACACTTGAGTATAAAGTTTTTGGATGAAAATAAAGATACAGTTGATTGGAACAATATTATAGATAGCGGTTACTATCCTGTGCAAATTTTATTGAAATATGTGACCGAGATCGCAAAATTTAAGGAAGAGAATCCTGAATATGACGAAGTAGATCATTAAAAATGACTCTAATCTTTTTAATTATTTTTACTAAAATTTATATCTTTTCTTATAAAAACGTACATTAGATCGATGAAAAAATGATACACGATGTTTAAAATTTCTCTTATTAAATGGCGGGACTACAGAAAATATGCTAGTGATATTGAAAGGGCGGAGTTTAAAAATTTCTATCCAATTAGTAAACAACATTTGAATGAACCGAATAAAAAGAACTGAGTTTAATATTGATTTTGGAGATAACTTTTGCTCGTCTAACTTCCAGTTTTATATTTCTGGAACTTTAACAAAACAAGATGGTCAAGCATATCTTGGAACTGATAATGTTAGATTAATCGATAATTTTATACCGTTTTTATTTTCTAAGATTGAAGTAAGAAAACACAATAAATTGATAGAAGAAGTCGAAAACTGTGGCCAATTAAGCACAATTAAAGGAACTATTTCGTATTCAAAAAGTGATGTTATTTTCTCAAACTTCTAATGGCTTTGAATCAGATTTTAAATTTGGTGTTTTTGAAGCAGCTGGAAATTTATCTCATTTTGGATTAGGATTTTTTGAAAATGTTACTATTCCGATCTATAAAGGAGGATTTTATAAGAGCAGAAGACGATGATGTGATTCTGAAGACTGCAACTGGAAATGTTATGCCTGTTGATGGAAAAAATAACAATTACAGATTTTTTTTATTAGAGTTCCAATGATTGATTATAAAACCACGAGTAAAATTAGGTTGATTGATGAAATTACAAAAAGTCAAAACATTATGTTTAATTTTCTAGATTGGCAATGTATTGAACAAAAAGGTATTTCCGGAACAACTTATTCGTTCGATATTACAAACATTTATAGAAATATCTTCAATCCCAAGTTCGTTATTATAGGTTTTCAAACAGATAGACAGAATAATCAAGAAAAAAATCCTTCAAAGTTCGATAGTTTGAATGTAAAAAATATCAGAGTAAAATTGAACGGTTCTTATTATCCAGATGAATTACAAAATTTAAACATTTCCGGAGGTCTTTTCAGAATCATGTATCAGATGTATCAAGATTTTAAGAAAGTTTACTGTAATAATAAGGAAATGTATTACAATCCTAAAGAATTTTTAGCGAATAGACCTATTTATGTCATTGATACAACAAAGAGTTTGACAAATATTTCTGGTTCAAAGAACGATATAATTATCAATATGGATTTTCAAAAAGCTGTTACAAACGCGATTTGTTATGTTGTTGTTGTCTCTGAGAAATTTTTAGCCTATGATGTGATTAAGAACGATATTAGAGAAATTCAGTAGTTAATGATGTTCATATTATTCTCTTTCATTCCTTCTAATATTTCAAAAATATACTCTTTCGCCACTGAAAAATCCCGATTTCTCCCGTAATAATCTTTATAATCGTACACATAATATCCTAAATAGTTGTACAATAGAATGAAATTATTTCTATTTATCTCTGTTGTAGAAATGTAAACACAAACATTTGCGCTGAAAAATTTATATCTCGGCAGACTTAGTTCCATAATCTCCATTTATAAAAAAATCTTTTTGTTTAAATGGAAGAGTATAATGCCAACTGTTACAAGTGTTCTAATAGAGGAGAAATTATCGATAAAAGATATTTAGTTTGTAGAGGTTGTAATTTAATTTTGTTAGAAAGACCTAAACCTAAGAAATTTCGAAATAAAACTAACACATTTGAATAATCTGCTTATGAAATTACAATACGGAGACAAGAAGCAAACAAAATTTGTTACAGAATTTAGAAAACAGAATAAAAATTTTTACTTATCTCTTGGAACCATTGACAAAATTATTTTCCTTTTCAAAGAATACATTAGATGTTGGTTTAAATACACACGTTTATTATGAAAAGATATTACCTGTATTTTTTTATTATCTAGATGTAGAATTTGTTTATGATTTTTGAACCAGAAATCCTCGATGATTTTATAGTACATTTGGAGAAATTTAAACGAAGAACCTCGTGAAAAGAATGCGGTTTTACTCACATTCTCCCCGACTTCTCGAGTGATTGTTAGCAAATTTCATTTTTTTCGTCTTTGAATTTTTTTCTATTTAAATGGAGTTCTTGAAAGAGTTAAATGATATTGGAGAATGTAAGTTTAAAGAGTATAAGAAGTTAAATGAATTGGAAGAAAGGAAGAAACATAGAATCTTGAATTTGGAGAAAATGAAAGATAAATTCGGGTTTACAATAATTGCCGAGTTGGAAGATTGTAAAGTACACTTGCCGAACAGATTTTTGACTGTTTTGGATGAGAAAAAGATTAAAGAATTAAACAAAAATGAAAAATTACACTTGATTGTTACTGGAAAGAAGACTATAAAAGATAAAGAAATTATAACAATTAACTTTGTAGAATAAAGTCTTAACTCTAAAACTTGCAGTCCCTCCCCACGTCATAGTACTGTTTTGATAACCATAGTTGGTGTCTTTCTTCATAGGAATCACATGGAATATTATCTACAGTAATACCTTTTGTTTCACACAAAATGTGGCTATATTCTATAAGAAAAATTCTATAATGCTCTTTAATGAATTGTGTTGATATAAATCTTGATACTCACAAAAATTCCTAAGAAATTCATCAATTAAGTCTTGATTATCTTCAAAGAACGTATAATATGGGAAAAATGTCATAAAAAAACGATGAAAACTCTCTGTTTGTTTATTTTTTACTTTCTTTTCAATATCTTTCGTAATTATATTAAATATGTAATCCCTTACTTTTTTAGTTTTTTGCCGATAGTAAAACACTCCATTAGACGTTTTTTCTGCAAAAGACTTTACAAGTTCTTTGAATTCTGTATCATTTAAGGAAAGTATCAACTGTTCTTTAAAATGTTTTGGTAATTCGTTGAACTCGTTAAAATTGTCTTTCTTTGTAAGTTTTTGAAATGCTTAGAAACTGAAGAGAGCTTGGTGAGTTCATGTTGTTTATTTAGTAGAAAAGTTTTTTATTAAAGTACAGTATGTTTTTAGTAAAAATGTTTTAAATTGATTTAAATTTTATTAAGATAAATCCTTTATTCGTAGCAGATTTGACAACATTTTACAAAGCACAGCTTAAGAAAGTAGAAGCTCAGATTTGGTTAATTTTTCATTCCACAGAGTAGATAGTAATGTACCGATCGCTTTTGGAGACGAACGACTGTAGATTCGGTTAATTTTTCATTGAGATTTGCTGTGTTATTTCTCAGCTTCCTTTATGGTACATTTGAACAGTATTTTACATTGCTTTTCGGTCGGCTCCGAAAGTGCGCCAGGAACCCCATATTACTATCTACTTGTTCGTATTTACAAGTGATACATTTAAAGTATATTTAAACACACAGCCTCATCCTATTTTTGTAAATAAACTTATACATTATTGTAATTAACTATGTTAAATTACCTGTGTTATGGCTGTTAGTAGTGGGGAGGTCCCCTGTAAACAAATTGTCAATGACTAGTTTTTAACCTCAACCTCACAATGTTCTGAGGAGTAAAATCCAGTTTAATCAGGTCTTTTGGCTAGAATACTTAGCATCCAGACCATCAATCAAGCTATGCTTTGGAATTCTATCTAGTTTTTTTAAATATATTTATTTTTACTATTTCACTCATATGAATACTAAAATACAGATACCACTGCACAGTTATAATAAAATATTTCAGAGATTGTTTAAGAGAATCCAATTAAAACATATATACTTAAATGAATACTATGTAACAACCATAATTTCATTGCATAAAGGATAAACTTCTCAAGAGTTCACGCTCATAAAGACTTTTCTGATCGTCAACCTTTCACTAATAAACGAATCTTTGTAGTGTCAGGACTAAAAATATTTTTATGCGTAGGAATTAGTGATGCAATTAGATTTAAGTGACTAGAGTTGTTCGAAAAACCAGTTGCAACTATGAAACGCTCACAATAGTAGATATCATTATTTATTTATCAGAATTTAGAGAGAGAGAGAGAGAGAGAGAGAGAGAGAGAGAGAGAGAGAGAGAGGGAGGAGGGAGGGAGGGAGGGAGAGAGAGAGAGAGAGGGAGGGAGGGATGGAGGGAGAGAGAGAGAGAGAGAGAGAGAGAGAGAGAGAGAGAGAGAGAGAGAGAGAGAGAGAAGAGAGCGAGAGGAGAAGAGAGAGGAGAGAGAAGAGAGAGAGAGAGAGACGAGAGAGAGAGAGAGAGAGAGAGAGAGAGAGAGAGAGAGGAGAGAGAGAGAGAGAGAGAGAGAGAGAGAGAGAGAGAGAGAGAGAGAGAGAGAGAGAGAGAGAGAGAGAGAGAGAGAGAGAGAGAGAGAGAGAGAGGAGAGAGAGAGAGAGAGAGAGAGAGAGAGACAGTGCCAAACTGACAAAATGAGAGATTTTGTGACGATCTGGCAAGCTACCGCCTCTTCTCTTTAAGACTGGGGTTGTCATCATGTAGGAAACTAAAATAGTCTATGACCAGTTCCGATGTAGTTATCTCGTACAATAAAAGAAGCATTGAGATAAGCATAATTTTAAATAGGGCTGATCTGCATCCATGCCATGAGAACACGATTCACATATTAAGCCTCACATATAATTATATCGACAGTATAAAATAGGTGGCTGAGTACAGTCGTCATGGATAAGACTCCTCGTATATTATTCAAACAAAACTTTAAAATGGAGAACTTTTGACAAGCAGCTAAGTTAAATCCTCAATGTAATTCTAACTTACTACTTCAAAGACGACTCAGCTAGTTCTACAGGTGCCGTGATGCCGACCTATTTGTACGAGTGCTGTGCAAAAATTATCAGTAACACTACGTTTCGAAATCTGCAATCTGCTCTCTTCTTTAGGTAAATAACTAACTTAACCACTTAATTAACAAACTAAGTTTAAATAAACAAATCATACTCGAGCTGTGTAACACTAATTATTAAAAACAGAAACCACAAAATACATGTCACAATAAGTCTTGCCGATTCGTTGACCCAACCATCCACGACCTACGACGTTTAGTTCACTGAACGATTGCAAATGTCCGGGGAAAATCCTGTTTCCTTCACAACCCTTCTATCGCCTAAAATTAACTTAAGAAAAATTAAACAAAGAAGCATATGGGGTCCATATAAAATAAAACTGAAGCATAGTTTAGAATGACGTTTACAGACTGCAGTTTGAAGAGTGTGCGTCAGTATAATTTAAAGTGAGACTATGTTATTAACATTTTTAATGATATGTATAGGTATAAAAACACCCCTTAAAATTCGTTGCATTTGTTAGTAAAGTTTTCGAAATAAGAAATAAAAATAGTATTTCCAATAGTCTAATTGGTTATATCTACTCATGTCATAGACGTGATGTAACATATCACGCGAGTGACATTTATTATTTGACTAAATACAGTGTGTCATTATGTTTGTTTATTACTGATAGGAAATTACTGAACATAGGTAGTACATCATATGGACAACGACAGTAATAATGTTATGTAATGTTATAACTTATGAGTTCATTAAACAGAATATTAAATAAGTCTTTTCTTACAGTATTGATTGGCTTGAAAGGTGTAACAATAATAATATTACGTACGCATATATTATACGTTTTAAAATACTAATTTACGTAGTTCTCCTCAGGTCCTTAAGAACTAACATGGGATTTAAACATAGACAAAGTTAAAAGCATGAAATATCTCTTTGAAAACATCGGTTAATTTTCCATTATTTCTTGCCAAAGTGTCTTTGTTTTGAAAAAATGTTTTATTTTATGACGCAAACTTTTTATTATAATTGTATATAACAATTTTTACTTTCCCTATTTATCTACCTCAGCGGCATGTTTGTTCTCACACAATACAACAAATCCAAGCTCCTGACTTAAGGTTTCCTTTGCGGAACTCTTTGTTTTCTCCATTTATGTCTTCCTCTTCCAACACCGTAACTCTTTTCACCTCAGCGTCAGCTAGTAAGTAATATTTCGTGTTTATCTACATTGAATTTTTAAGTTCTATAACATTTTAAGAAATCATCAACACGCAAGGAAGCTAGTATCTATAAAATAAACCTAAAAATAATGTTTATGCTCATATTATTTGATTTGAATGTAAAAATGCACAAACACCCAAGTGAAAATAACAAGTATGAGCAGAAGGTCTAGTTATAACTAGTTGTATAACATTTGTATGTAAAATAAATGTTTTCAAGAGAGCAAAATTATCTTCTACAAAATTAATGTGCAATAAATTCCAAAACTTGTATTACCAATAAAGGCGTGCTGTGATTATGATAATTTCAAAGTTGGTAGGTTTTACAGAACATTTCCATAACCCTTGACTACTAAGAATGTATACTTAAGTATACTCAAAATGTAATGGGAGCGTCTCTCGATATCTTAAGGACTAGTAAGATTATGTAAGAGCCCAAGATACCTTAAGAAGTACAATTTAATAAAATTACACTACAATTATTGTTATGACTTAATGACCATTTCAGAGACCTTATATTGGAGAGTGGAGAGAGACCTCAGCTGAGAGTGACAAGAAGAAGATTGATATTTTCGTCTACGATGAAGAAGATTGATATTTTGGTTTAACATAAATGGTACAAACTGAGACCACTTTTATGTAATATATTGTGTAATTTGTTATATGTGGAAGACACAAACACGCTGTCACAGATATGACTTCTGAAACCTGCAAACGTTCGTTTGAGTGTTTACAAAACTTTCTCTCGCAAAAATTCTCAAGGCGAACTCGTTGAAATTCTTTGACATCAGAGATACGTAGACTACAAAATCAAGTGTAATCTAGATGAATGGTGTTCTCATTCCCTCATTAGAAGCACAACTCATTGCAGTGCGATGTTTCACAAGATCCCAAAACACAGCGAAAGCACAATTTTTCTATACACAATTACTGTAGGACGGGTTGGTTCATTGTGAATTTCCACTTCAGATTCGTTAGAGGTTTCGCTTAGTAGAGCGTATAACATCGGAACAGTCACAATCACACAATTGAGCACCTGATAAAACAATGACAACAATTCTTCATATAAACTGCATTTGAATTTGTAGTAGAGGTGTCCCTGATGTTTAAATGATGCAAAGATATCGTCTTGAGCATTTTCACCACCGAATTTATTTTTGGACTCTTCAGGCTCTACATTCCAGGAGTCTTGTTTTTTATTTTCTTAGATTTCAGAGTCTGCATTAAGTAAAATGTTTAATAGAGATAAACTCAACATTTACATCTTGAATTATTTGAATATATGGAGTACTATGCGATTCTGGTAAATGGTGAGGATATCGTCTTGAGCATTTTCACCACCGACTTTATTTTTGGACCTCTTCAGGCTCTAGATTCCAGGAGTCATATTTTTCGAAGTCATGGTGGTATCGAAGTAAGGAGAGCCATTCTTCACCAAACGACAGCCACAACCAAGTTCTCCTGATTGAGATTAATTTCTCCCATTAACAGTTTCGAGGGTGACATACAAGCACAGAGATTAGAAAGGCTAGGGATATTATAAGGTTACATTTAAGGTTGTTTATCGATCCAATTTTATCTTTCACACTCAGATAGTCCTGAATTTGGAAATTGAATAATACAAATTACTTTAAGTAACGCTATAATTTGTTCTCTAATGTTTTTTCTAAAAAAAAAGCAATTACAGAACACTTTATGTAAATTCGTTATCATAACTATTCTACAAGAGTTGATTCCTCTCCCGCCCTAATTTTAACCTAAAAACGTATCATTGTTTTAAATTTAGTAGCTAATTATCTAATTAGCCTACTTTCTAATTACCAAACATTCAGTAAGAAATTCATCTTATATTTTTTTGTATGTGAGGAAGGCCCATATTGTCTAAGAGTTTGTAGTTCTGAAAATTGGTACGTTGTGGATAAAAAAAACCTATATAGACAGACTTTAATTATATTTATCAGCATACTTTGGAGTTAAGAAGCATGATCCACGTTTTATATTTATTGGTACAATAAGATAAACAAAAACTACATCACATTAAAAACAGTATTTGGTGTCAGTTCAGGATCTTCAACGCACAAACACACATTAATAAGAATAAAAACAATTAATCATAATAATAATAAACATGTTTTACATATTACATTAAGAAACATTATATAAAATTATGATTGAATTATGAGAGCATTCTTGTGTTGATAAATTTTGACAAATACAATATCACTGTATTTTTAGTCTAATAAGTATTCAAATTTAAAGTTATAATTTACAAACCCACCATTTATACCGGTATGTAGCGTTTTTAAAGCTACATTGATTTATTTTTTTAATTAAAACTTAAATTAAATTAAAAATTTTGGGATCGAAATATTGGGACTTAATTTTAGATTAGATTGTGAAATGTCAGGGTAAAATCGAACATGTAAAAGTTGGCAAGTTAGCACTGGTAGTTTTAAATTGTTAGGAAGGCAGGTTGACTGGCTTGAATTGATTAGAACTTGTCTTATTGTGAGTATTGTTCTCCTGGTTTGATACAGCTGGGACCAATGAGAGAGAGCACCACGGATGTCTTGGAAAGGGAAGTATTTAAGCGCCCCGCTCATAAATTTTCGCCCTTATTTTGGTTATTTTCGTGAGTAAAGTTAATTGCAGTGCGCCGTATTTCTTAAATTTTTTTCCGCGAGTGATTTTGAGGAAAAAATTAAATTCATAGAAACTACAGAGCAATCTGAATAACTTATTCTCGAAGAAAAATAGAGCATAATAGAATCATACAAGTTACATTTTGGTTCATGCTTGCAAGAGAAGTGAATTAAAATTGAACTTTGTTAATAACTTTAATTGAGATTTGAAAAGGTAGTAATTTATTAATATTTAACTGGAACTGTTTATTGTGAATTATTAATTGAAAATTAATTGAACTTTATAATTGTTAGAGAGAGAGTTGTAATCTGAATTGCAGAGACTTGAAAGTTAAGGTTCAAATAGTGTAAAGAGAAGTTGAAATTTTATTTTGTATTTTGAGTGAACTTAGAAGTGAACATTTTTATTTTAATTATTTCCAAGTGGTATTTCATTTTATTTTAAAACTTTATTATTTTATTTTAGAAGAGAGCTCTGATTTTTAGTTTGATAATTTGATTAATATTTTTATTTCTTGCCAAAGGAATTTTTAAATTTACTAAAAGTTTTGTCAATTCTTTGTGGAAAATAGAGTGATAAAAATTCTGAAACGTTGAACTTATTAATTTACCAGTTAAAAATAAATCCATTGTTTTCATTTAGAAACTGTGATTTTTTATTTTAGACAAACCAGATAATATTTAATAGTTAACAATTTTAGTAATACATTGTACTTAATATTCACTAGGATCTTTACTAATCAAAAAATATTTTATATCGTCTTGTATGTATTATTGATGATTTATATATTAATACTCTGGAATATTAAGATCAACAATCCAAGTCGTTATACGGTAATTTAATAGAAATTAGGCGGGTTTTATATGTAATAATAAGCGGTAATGCCTGGATCACGTATCCCTTCAAACCTTTCCATCGTCATTAATCAATTTAAAAAAATTTGTAATGCTACCTGTAAAACTTTTAAAAGAAGTCTCGGAGACTTTGTTCCACTGAAAAGGTAATGAAAGATTCACTGCATTGTTTTTCTTTCACCTGCTCTCTTCAGGGAGTAGAAATTAAGAAACCAAGTATTCTGCAACCCCAATGGGTTTGTATCATAATGTCAAACTTTGATATATATAAATTCCCATTAATAATTATTTTACATTTTTATAATTTTTCATATTAGGCTTTGTACGCATCCCACAGATTTACTGCAGATTTTGGTTTCTATAGGTTTTTACATCAAAGTTTGATTTAGAGAAAAGCATTGAGATATTTATACATTAAACATCATAATATCAGTATCAATAAAAAGTATTTATATTACACATATCTTAAATAAAATGTATAACGAATAAATTTTAAAAAAATAAAAAGTATAACTAGATATAGACAACACAAATCGAATAACGACAAATATATTTGCAATCACCTTTCAATAGTATCTATACTTAGCATACCTCATTATTTCAAATTTCTCTGTGTAAAAAAATTATTTCTGAGCTATGTGTTGTATATTATTTAATTTCAAACTTTTACGAACAACTTATCCATGAAATACGTACAAAATGAGTTTATTAAACTTGTATTATCATACTATCAATTGATAACCAAATTCCTTTTTTATGATATATGTTTTGAAATAGTAGCATCGTGTAAAACAGTAACAAAGTGCAATATGATTCCAGTGCTGTAAAACAATTATAATAACTAAACTCTGCACATAAATATGCGCATGGTCGTTTGTGTATTTATTAATAGACATAAAATCCAAATTAGGAAAACTATTTCGTAGGACTATTAGTCAGTGTCTCATTGGAAGACTCTAAATTGCGACGAAAGGTTCGTACACTGAATTTGGAACGACTGGGTCCTAAATATTAAACGAGGTTGTGAAACGTTGATTGGAAGGTTAGGGCCCACGATATTAACACCAAAACACCGTGCCGGTTCGTCGAGGGAGCGGGCAGCCAGCTTTGATTTTAGAACTCCGACCACAGAAAAGAAACTCTAAGATGTCCTCGCCCTACCGAAGCCAGAAGAGAATGAGAGCAAGAAAACCTAATTCCAGATATCTAGAAAACCTGAAAAAACTAGAACCAATCAATCAGGAATTCCACAGAAACATCTAGAAAGAGATAAACCATCTGGAAGAAAAACAGACGACTCGACCAGCTGTAGGGAAACAGCTCCCGGCCCGTCCAACGACCAACAAAATAAAGTGGCAAACGCCACCAAAATTAAAAAAAACCATGATTATCAGAAAATCATTATTTGAAAGTTTCTTAGCATTATATTAATGGTAGAGGGACATTAGTCCCAATACCATTTTGTATCAGTATATCCAATTTTGAGGAAATTACGAAACTAAATTATTGTAGAAAAACAGTAAATTGAAAGGAATTCATACATTTTTTAATTCGGGTGTTTTGGTGGTTGATGGGCACTGTGTGGAAATACAGATACTCGAAAATATAGCAATTCAGTTTTTAAAGAATTAATTTAAAAATGAATACAAATAAATTATTCGAACAACTTGTTTTTGCTCCATTATAACATATTTTGCAATAAGTTTTACAGAATGATTATAGTGTTGTATGTGTGTTTGTGTGTGCCACATTGTCTAGAGATCTTAGAATGTTTGAATAGAAATACAATGTGAATAGTTTTTATTTTATTTAGGAAAATGTTTTTGCATAAATTATTTTATCAATTAAGTTATTTATCATTTTAAAATTGATAAAATAGGTGCACATGTTTTTTTTAGAAACTAATCTTTGATGATATTTTGTGCTATAAAGTTAATATTAAGTAGAATATTAAATCTAAACAAATTACAGGATAACTTAGTCAGTATTGTGGAAAAATTCACGCTGTATTTTTAAGTTTTATGTTACCATTATTTATGTTAAAATTATTTTAATCTGATATTTGTTATTATTTGATTATAAAATTTTTTCTCTCAGTTCTACAAGCATAAAATTCGGCCTTCAGAATACTGTTGGTGAAGTGCTTTTATTTTAAGTATTGTGCTATATTTGGGTCGAAACAACTCATCATTTCATTTATTTATTTATTTGTATCACTATTACTGAATCTCCAAGCTATTTTTCTGTTGTTTTGCAGGGGTTTTCCAATATTTTAAATTTTTTAAATATTTAGAATATTGCAAGTAAAATGCACCTCACACTATGAAACAAATTGCTCAGATCTGTAATACAGTTTATTGGTCTAGTTGTTCTAGGTACAAAAATGTCATTTACTATTTTACTGGATAAGAAAGGTACAATATCGAGGAAAAGGCTGGGCGACGAAGCCAATTACAGAGTTAATTAAGCCTTTAATTGGTGGCCAGCAGATGTGTTCTATTCAATTTGGTAACAGTAAAAAGTGTTGTGTAGCTTAGTTTGAATAGTAACGTTTTGTTTCAGCAGGGTTTTATTCCAAAAGTAACAACAAAAATGCATGTGGTGGAGATTGTAAAATACTACTCTTTCAAAGTACGGTCAATGATTTCGTGTATTAGTAAAAAATCGCTAGACACCATGCAGGAGAAATAATGACGTGAAGTGATTAAAACGTAGCAACTTCATAGTAGACAATACAGTGTAGTGATAGCTTTATCTCAAACTGGAGTGGATAAAACACGCGCTAACACTCCGTAGTTGCAACTACCCTATTCTATAAAAATTGGAGATACAACTACGGGTAGATACAACTCTAGTGTAGATGCAGCTACTTTTCATGTTCAGACTTGTTTCCCCCACTCCGCACTCTTCCAGTCTGGCAGCGGTTGAAGTGCGGCGCAGGCCATACAGACAACTCACGTGCCGTTCTGAGTCGTGTTCCTGTTACCCACTCGTGTTCTCTTGCTTATCCTGTTTATAGGTATCATGACATCATCTGAAGATGAAGGAGACGTTGATAAGAAATTGGTTGCGGATAGGGAGCTATTTGTAAAAATATTATCAGAAAATACTGTGTTGTTGGAAAAAGTCAAGGGTTCCCAAAGTCTTATTAGAAAAGAAGAAAGCGTGGGAAACCTTGTGTTCTACGTATTCCCAAACTACAGGAAATGAAGTAAATGCTACTCAAATGAACAAAATGCTCCAAAATATGAAAACAAAAATAAAAAAGAAATCTGATGTGAAAGCTACAGGAAAATAAAAAAATTAAAACTACGTGAGTGGGAAAAAAATGCTTTTGGCATTATTGGGTGAGGCTGAAAACCCAGTTTTTTACAAAAGTACCAGGCAGTTTTGCAGCTGGAGCATGTCAGTCATACCTCAGTAGAAGCGACAAGAAATGACAGCAGTGACGAGTGGAAAAACTTAGCTGCAGCCGCAATCGCAATAACTACCCAACCTCATGAATCTGAACCTGAGAAAAAGTTGAGAACTCAAGCTGACAACTCGTATACAAGGCCCGCAAACAAAAAACTATTGGCATACGAAAACAGGTGAAACAAAAGATTTGAATACGCCGCAAACTACAGAGACTTGTTCTCTTGCAACAGTTAGAATTAGAGAAAATTCAAATTGAAAAAGAAAAAATTGAGTTACAAAAGTTGAAAGGAGGAACAGTTGAGAAAGAAACTCAAACTGATGACTATTCATTTAATCTGATGTTTAATATGTAACTTAGCGGTTAGTTAAACCCAACTCCAGTTACCCAATAATAAACTATCCTTATCCTACAAAAAAAAAAAAAAAAAAAAAAAAAAAAAAAAAAAAAAAGATTTATAGCTTACATGCATGAATGCACCACGTACGTTATGTGCATGCCTGCCAACAGTGTTCATTGAGCTGTGGGTTATGTCAAAGGCCCTGCACATTTGTACTAGGCCTATGGTTTTATTTGTATTTGTTATGGTTGTATTTTAATCTAGGTTTTCAAAAAAAGTCTCTTTACTTTTTAACAATTTTATTTTTTGTACAATTTAACTTACATTTAAATAAAACCCAGCATTTCATTCCGCTTCTGTTCGCCACGTTGTTTTGTTGCTTGGTTTTCGAAACACTTCTTCGCCTCCTTCATCCTCGTTACACCATCTTCATTCGCGTCGTCTTCAAAATTTAAAGGATCTCTGAGGTGTTTAGTTACATTGTGCAGCACAGTACAGGTGACAATTACTTTTGGTACTCTGTCTAGAGACAATCTAACACAGTTGCCAAGTATCGGGAATCTCTTTCTTTAACTGTCCGAACACCCTTTCTATCACCACCCTTTCCTTTGCATGAACACGATTAAATCGACGCTGAATATCGGTTTGAGGAGGTTTGAACGGGGTGATTAAACCAAGGAGAAATACCATAGCCAGTAGAGGTCACACAAGTAAACACGCGAGATGCTGCACCGTTCATTTAACTGAGAAATAATATCCCGAACAGGACTCCTTCTCCATATTCTAGAAATTCGTGCACTGATCCTGGCACACTCCTGCTAGCAACGCTAGTGAACCTTTCTTGACTGTCACATGTTGCTTGCACGTTGATGCCTGGGGTAACCCTTCGGTTTATACTTACTCATCACCGAACTATTGATGGTTTTTTTTATTTCGATATGCGTGCAAATCTAATGCACCTACAAACAGTTGGGTTAAATCAAAATTACTTTGCCCACATCAACTTTGCCATTATTAATATTTTCTTGTACTGTAGAAGGAAAACAGGTATCCAGTTGTCTGCGTTTCTCCAAAATACAGTTCATCAACCATAATTAATGTTCTTACAAAAAACTGTCGAACGGTCCACTCC